>NC_056749.1:337328043-337423043 GCF_019279795.1 Protopterus annectens
ACTGATTGAGACAGACATTGCATAAAGAAGTTTCCAGCACTTTATCTAATACTTAACATTGTGATGACCATAACCTTAGTTTGCCAGTATAGTAGGATTATGCAGGGGAGGTGTGTAATCAGGGTTTGGTAACTTAACCATCTGACATGGATAAAGGGGGATGCAATAGCAAACGCAGTGCAAGAGACAGATATCAATGGTGCATCCCATGGCAAGAGTGAGATAAAAGCATTTCTTGACACAAAGCAATTATAAATATTACTAGAGAACACATATAAACAATATGCATTTCTAGATACAACAGTGATGTACTCCTGTAACATACAAAGACATCTCTTGTGCAAGTACCATATCTATTCAGCCAGTGTGTTGTTAATGAGCATACTGTCTCACCATTATATGGCTGTTCCTCAGGTAAGACTTTGATTCTCTGTTGTATGTTACTCATGGTCTGAATGTTGTCTTACCACACAAAACAGACATAGTTCACATAGTTCACATGTTGTGGTTGGCCAGTGTACAGTAAAATAGAAAAGGTGTTCTGCCTTCTCACATATGTGGAAAGACATGTGTGAATGCAGACAGACTATTATGTGTGAAGGCAGACAAACTATTACATGTGAATGCAAACAGACTATTGTGTGTATACTTTTATCTTGTATGATTTACAGCAGTATGTAGCAGCCAGTGGCTTCATTTTGTGCTCAGTCCAGCAAATGAAGAAGATAATGTATTTTAGATCCCAGAGGAAGTGATGTGAAGTGAGGTAGACAAAGTGTGATGGCGAGGTTAAAGGAATTAGGGCACAGACATCAGGACAATCTGAGTGAGTGACGATCACTAGTCTCTGCAGTCTGACCCACTATCTTGTACCTCCCCGTCTTCTATAGTGCCTGCCTCATCATTCATCTCCTTCTAATATGACTTTTCCATTTTCTCTTTGACATTTATCTATTGAAGCATATTACCTAACTTGAAAAAAAGAATTAATTTTTAACAAATAAAATATTGGACAAGTCCTGCTTAAATTACTCTGAGTGACTAAAAGCCATTCATTCTTCTACAGCTCTTACAGCTTTCTGTGTTGGGATCTTTGCTTCCCTCAGAGTTACCTTTAATCTAAGGAGTAAGCTCCCAATCCACGGTGAACAAAGCACATCCCTAACCCTTTATAATGCAAATCTTGGTGAGGATATGCGGATGTGTAAGATTTCCATAGGGCTATACCATTCTCCCCTCACTGAGAGAGGGAGGGAATAAATAATGGCACATGCAACTGGTAGGCTCTGATGCTCTACAGGATCAATTACTTAGTACTGAACTAAGACTATAGAACTCTAATAAATCTAGTTTCGATTAGGGGCTTAATGTGATTTTCTTTGATCTTAGTGTGTTGAAACTGGGCTGACTTATTCTATGAGCTACACAAACGCAACAGTGGTGGGGGGGGTCATTTTCTCCACTTGCAGAATGATGCTGGGGATTGTATATATAAGTAAGATTGTGAGGGGAACCCACATGAAGTGTGCAAAGGGTCTTGACTACCTGTGACTGATTTCTTTATATACATTTTGAGTTACATTTTTTAATACAAAAACAATGAATAACAACTTATTCCTGTATGATATGACACAACAAGGTAAACCTATGTACAAGTATACGCACATGCACACACGGACACATTATTCCACACTACCATTATATGGATACACGGATATGACCATACTCAAATGCAATTAGATATGTATATGTTTAACTGCCACTGTAGATTCAAAAATATTTAATGATATATATATATATGGTTCTACCTGACATAGTCGAAACCACACACATATTCGACAGTCCATAAACCGAAAACCACACACATACCCGACACGAAACCGACCGTGGTACACAAACCACGAAACCCCATACACTGCACCACACCACAACAATTGAAAAAAACACAACACATCCCAAACCACACACACAACATAGAACATATATATATATATATATATATATATATATATAGGCAATAATAACAAATTACACTCAAAGGAGTAAACTCCACACACCAAGCGTAAAATAAACTTGTAACTACAAAAACAAGCAGTTCCTTGATGTGTGCGACCATGCAAATGGAGTTAAAAGCACGAGATAGTTCCTTCTGTTATAAAACAATTTTAATATTTGCACAGGTTAGTGCTTTCACAGTAGCTTCTTCAGACCATCAAGCACATTACTAAAACAATCAACTTTAAATACTCAAAACAATTATGACGGAATTCAAATATTAAAGGCATACCTTAACCTTAACTCTACACAGAGTGCTTAATTAGCCATATTGCATAAAGAATTTTTTATTATATACATATCACACTATAAAATGTAAAATTTAAAACTGTGTTTATATATTTAGATAGATCCCAATAAATGAATCTAATAAAACCAGTTGGATGTTCATCGGGCTTTCAAAATGGGTTTAAGTGACGCTCTTCCATTTAGACCATGATTTCTGTCCGCTCTAAGTTTTAAAATCCATTCTATTTCTCTTTTTTCTGTATTATTTTTTATATTGCCTTGTCTAATAGGTTTAATAATGTCTATAGCTGTAAATTTAAATGTATGACTACTGTCATACATACTTTCATGCTTAGCTAAGGCATTGTTTAAATACTGTGTTCTAATGGCATACAAATGTTCTCTGATTCTAGTTCTAAAAGCTCTGTTAGTTTTTCCTATATAGAATGAGCTACAAACTTCGCATTCAGCTAAATAGACAATGTTCTCTGTTTCACATGTAGCATTTATTCTAAAGTTATAACTTTGTCCTGTATCTGGATGAATAAATTCACTATTAGTGTTAATATATCTACAAAAGTTACAGTGTCCACAAGGTTTAGTATCCCCAAAATTACTGTATATTTCTGTATCTAAATGGTCACATAACAATCTTTTTCAATTTGGTTTATTTTTGAATCTGAAATATGGTTGATCACCAACAATATTTTTAATTGCTTGCCCTCTTACAATGTTTTTGAATATATACTGAGGGTGCATGCTTCGCCTATGCAATAAATTATTTATTTGACATTGTTTCCTAAATACACCTGTGTTAATGTATCTATCCATAACTCTTTCTAGATACAAATCTAGATATTCTATGTAAACAATGGAATAATTATATGTAAATTTCAAATAGCTTGTCATGCTGTTCATTTCTGATATGAAATTTTCCAATTCTATTACATCTCCTTTCCATGACAGAAACACCTAGTCTACAAAACGACGATAAAATAAGACATATTTCTTATAGCTATCACATTTGAACAGGCATTCTTCCTCCCATACAAGAGGGCAAGCCATGCATATATCATGCCTAAATGCTACAGACATAGGTTTTTATGATGCTATAGATGTCTTTAGAGATAGACTTATCAATTGTGGATATAGAGAGATAGAAATAGATAAGGGCCTATCTGATATAAATGAACTTAGACAAGATAGAGCAGCACCCTACTTTTGATGAACATCCAACTGGTTTTATTAGATTAATTTATTGGGATCTATCTAAATATATAAACACAGTTTTAAATTTTACATTTTATAGTGTGATATGTATATCATAAAAAATTCTTTATACAATATGGCTAATTAAGCACTCTGTGTAGAGTTAAGGTTAAGGTATGCCTTTAATATTTGAATTACGTCATAATTGTTTTGAATATTTAAAGCTGATTGTTTGAGTAATGTGCTGGATGGTCTGAAGAAGCTACTGTGAAAGCGCTAACCTGTGCACATATTAAAATTGTTTTATAACAGAAGGAACTATCTCGTGATTTTAACTCCGTTTGCATGGTCGCACACATCAAGGAACTGCTTGTTTTTGTAGTTATAAATATATATATATATATATATATATATATATATATATATATATATATATATATATATATATATATATATATATGTATATATGGATCCCTTACAGATGCTCAAACTTCCAAAAGGCCGACTTTTATATAGCCGGGACCATATGATCGACATTTGGAAGTTTGAACGTTCTTAATGGACAGCTTCCTATAGCGCATAACAGGAAAATTTCCATTTTCCGCACTGTAGTGCAAACTCGGAGATGGTATATTTAAATAGCACCATATAGGTAGATTTTTGTTTTTTTCTACATGTTCAAAATTTCAAAAGTCAAACATATGGTCTCGGCCATATGGGTTTCAGGTTTTTGAAATTTTGATCATGTATAGTAGACCCATCTATATATACATATATGTATATATACACTCACACACATACATACACACCTATACTTTCAAATCACAAAATCTCAAATTCCTGAAGATGAAAATACCAAGACCAAACATTGAAATATGAAGTTCCTGGAACCTCAAAAGATCAACTACTACAACACAGACTCCAAAAAATACTGAAACAATACATTCACACCTATACATGTTACCCTCCTCCAAAAAAAACACAAACCAACTAGCACAAACAAATCATACTCAACTTCTCTACATTTAGGCTGAGGGGGACAAGCCCCCTTGTGCCCCCCACACCCCCTGCTAATTAACTGTATCAACTCCAAGATCACACTACAATGCCAATGGTAAATATACCGTTCTGCTACTCCGGCTTCCACTAAGGACACTAGTACTGTTGAGTTGCATGTCCTTTTCTAAATAATATACATACTGTACTATCAGCAAAACTTCCTTATCGATCTGAGACTGGAACCGGAGTTGGCCACATAACAGCAACCATGTTTCTTTTTAATTCCGTACAACTTGAAACGTCTTAAAGGAGCAGTATCCTATTAAAAGGTAAGCAAAACTATTAACATAAACTAATTGATATTTTGACATTTGGAATTACGAATTTTCAGTCTTCTAATGTTTTGGTGCGATGGTCTAGGTAATTTTGTCTTTGCGAATGTAAGATTCCATGATATAGAGGGGAACCCATAGATATATATATATATATATATATATATATATATAGATAGATAGATATGTATATATAGATAGATATATAGATATATATACAAACACACACACAAACATGTATATCATTATTTATTGACAAATGCATACAGACATGATAGATTTTACAAAGGAAAGAATAGGAAAACAAAAGTGGAATGTTGGAGAAAAAAGTGAAATTTTTGATGAGAAAGAAAAATAACAGTTGTAAAGAGAAAGAAGAGGCTTATTGTGGAGACTCTAATACAGTGAACATCATAACATGATAACTCATCGACTCTCAGGGAGATGGTGCTAAGGATTGAGTAGGACACTTGTACAGGATATACCAAGGAGTAAAATTGCAGGTTATCCCTTAAATTTATATTTTTAATGTAGGCTGGTTAGCTTTTTAATGGTTGAGCACTGGTCCCGTCCCCTTTCACATTTCCCCTGGGGAGGTGATGTTATTATTTATGTGGAAACTGTGTGTTTTATGAGCAAGCTTTCACTTGGTTACTGTGGCTGCCATGGGAGGTGTGTGTTGTAGCTCTGCTAGTTTGTAATCTACTGCACTGTCTCCTTGGCTTATTCTTTGGGTTTTCTATATGTTTTGGGTAGTGTTGTGTAGGTTCCTTGGTCCAGGGCAGTCAGTGAGTTAAGGTTTATGCCTGTGTTTTCAATTACTGTTTTCGGTGATTCATGAAAGTATATCTATTTATATCTATATACGTAGCTATCTATCTGTGTGTGCGTGTGTATACATATATATGTGGGTAAAATGCTAGTAGGTTTTCCTTTTGACATGCGCCAATATATTAGGTCATAACATTCAGCATTGGTTCAAGAATAAAGTTGTTCTGGGTATTCTAATTTATTACATGGGTTTAACGGAATTGGATTTTCCATTTGTTAACATAGTGCTCCCCTAGCAGTTGTTGTGTTGCCCTCATTATAATTGGTTGGGTGTCACAGCATCTACATCAAAAAAAAGGAGAGGGAAACAGTAAAAGAAGAACATTTAAAGGAAATTGTCAGCATCTCATTGTTTGTTAAAATTCATGCTATGCAGGGATATTTGGATAAGGACATCCAGTATAATTCTGTTAAAGAAACTTACCAACACAGTTACTTGTAGGTTTTATGGATAGTATTGGTGCTGATACATTTCCTGTTCAAGCTTTTCAGCATCTTATTTCTATTTCAGGTATGGAGGCATCAGCTTCTTAGGCTATCCCTTGTTCAGCTTACTGTTATAATCAGGTCTTCCCAGCTCATGGTTGCAGATGATTTAGATGGGTAAATCTTAAATTATATTTGTGTATTATTCATTTTACTAAATACTTCCATTTAGTGAATTACATTATTAGCTGTAGTGCTTCAAATGCCAAGTATTGTGGGGGAGGGATCTTTTTTCTTTACAAATTGTCTCTCCCTTGGTCAATGCAGGGTCATAAATAATTTACTCTCTTTTTCATTTGTAGGGCTTGTGAGTAAGTAGACTGGAAATTTCAGTGGTTTTAATAAGATATACTGGTAAATTTAACTTTATTATTTTTTATTGGTTGGGACATGGGGGGATTTCATTTGTACCACAATGTTTTTTGTGCTTGGCTATCCAGATGATTCCAGCATTCAAGTGTCATCCAATCCTTAGGTGTTGGACAATGGAAGGTCAACTGTCAGCTCAAAAACATTCTCAGTACTAACAGGTCATCCCTTAATGCGACTCTGGTCAATGGTACAGAGGAAGGCATTGCATTTCAGGGTGCAACAGGAAGAGCTTCCTTTTATTTTCCCTGAAGCCAATGACAATCCTATTGTCTTAAAACAATTGTTGGCTAGCTATCCCAATGCCAAGAAAGAGGTTGTTCATGGGGTTTCTTTTGGTATTCCTCTTAAGACTAGGGTAGCTCCCTACTTCTTGAATTGCTTTAATTTGCTAACTGTTCTGGATAAAGAAAATATACTGAAAAAGCTAATTAGTAATGAAGTCACTGAGGTTAGGGTTTTGAGATGTCCCCCCCCCCCCCATATTTTCAAGAAAAACTATTCAGAAAATTTGAAAAGAAGTATCACTGTTACAAGATTACAGACAAGGGAAAAGATAGTCAAAAATATGAAGAAAAGTGGATGCAGCAAAAGTGTCGCACAACATCCAAACAGATCAAGCTTTATCATGCACTATCTCAAATAATAAACTAAAAATTGTAAGTGCAAGCAACTTAGACAGCATAGAAATATAAAGTACAAAACAAGCAATGCAGTGAAGACACATACAAAGTTTTTATACAGAATGGGGAGACAAAGAAGAAGTGATAACACCCCACTTAATAAAAACAATCAGAATTCATGGGCATTCTGTCAAACATGTCAAAGATGCTGAATGGACAGAGAAGTTAAAATAAGCAGTAAGAAACTTTAATACTGAAGATATGAAATTTGGTAAAACAACAGAAACTGATACAGACAAAATTAAAAAGGTCTGCTTAATGGAATACTCCAGGATCAGATGCTGTACCTAACATCTGGCTAAAATATTAACATCTTGGAATGAAGATTTAGTCCTGAATAAACATTATTTATAAGCAAATCCCAAAAAGACACCAACCTGGTTAACATCAGGAAAAAAATATACTCGTTCTTAAGAGCAAACCAGCAAGCCTTCCTAAGAACTACTGACTAATAATTTGCTTTCTGGCTATATACTAGAAATGATGCAGACAGAGTGTATAGTCCATTTTGGAAAAAAATCAATCATGGAAATAGAGTAAACATGCAACAAAAAAAATGTTATGGAACAAAAGATCATTATTATTAAACGTAGCCATAACAAAGAGCTATATAAAGGGCCAAAACCTAACTATGACATGGATATATTACCAAAAAAAAAAAAAAACTGAAAGCATCCCACATTCATGGATCATGGAACACTTACAGATACAAAGTATACATCTTACATTGATGAATTTCATAGTGGAGACTATGAAACACTGACAAACTACTTTACAAAAGACTCATGAAAAAGGGCACCTTATTAAACCAGGAATAAAAATCCAAAGGAGGATATTCGGGGTAATTATTTCGGTTAGCAGAAGTACTTTTGAAAAGAGAGGAGATTGAAGTAAAAATATAAGTAGATAAGAACAGGAAATGTGAAAAAACAACGATAGAAAGAATGTAAATAATAGGACTAGTGGAAAAAGAAAGAAAATGAGAAGGTGCATCTTACAGTGGCAGAGAGACCTCCTGCAACACCCACGCTGATAAAGACTCGATGCATGAATAGTTATGTGGGGATGAATTTAAACTAAAACATTAAAAGGCTAATAGTGACTCAGCATAGGATGCTACTTTGGTTTATAACATAGCTAGACAAAATACAATCAGATGTTGGTTCTCCAACACAGAAATGCAAAACGTTGCTCTTCATGCTACTTGTTGTTATATACTAATGACTGAGGGTGTAACAATGTGGCAGGACTGTAGTAGTACTGGGATTGGGAAAACACTGCAACATGCAGGTACCCGAGAATCACTGGAAACAAACTGCAAAGCATATTGAAAATGAAGAACATGTGATCATTCAGTACCAACAGTTAAAAAAGAGAAGCAAGAAAACCTGGCAGGTTTGTTAAAGAAGAAAAGACAAAAGTATCATTAATCACTGAAATATCCATACCAGACACTTATAGTGTCCTACAGATCAAAAGACTCAAAGTTATAAAATACTAGAATTTGCAAGCAGAGACTAGAGCAATGCAGGATAAATACACATAAACAGTTCCAATAGTACTAATAGTAGCAATACAGCTAATAAAATTAATTTTTTAAATGTATTTAAATATCCTACCAATACAAGAAACCCCACATGAACTGCAGAAGGAGCAACTTTTGTACATTTTTGATGCTGAGAAATACACTCTTGGCAAAAATCAAAGACTGAAGCAATATTAATTTCTTGAACGCTAATGGTACCCTTATTCAGGAATGAGGTCTATTCCATTAGAAAGAAATCGGTGATTTGGCCATTCAAGTATGTTGGAGTTTGACATTTTCATGTCAAACAAATGTGAGTCGACATATTTAAATGTCGATTTCGTGATATAGACCCGTATACACGCATGCACTGTTCTTAGGCTCAGAAAGGTTACTGCAGACAGAACAACAAAACACCATGGAAGTGGAAGTAAAATATGTCTAAAATGGCAGTGGCTGTACAGTTCTTAGATGCAGCATTACTTGCCTATATGATGCCATGCTACCACAATAGTACATGCACAGACATCTCGCAACACAGTGCAAAGAACACATATTTACTAATCACACAGTTTATAACTGTGTGTATTTCCTGTCCAGTTATAAACACACACACACACACACACACACACACACACACACACACACACACACACACAAATGCACAGGACATGCAATCTCAGATATATGTGTGAACCAATCAATAATACTAATAGGCAGTTCTTCAAAAAACTCAATATAAACACACACATCACAAAATCTTCACTATTCATCTTATATCCATCAAACATGATCAATAACTAAATATATAACCTCAGATCAACAGCACTAATCTCTGACTGTATCCCGTATTAAGTACCTATAAAAAAAATCTACTTTTGCATACTATCTTATTAATATACCAGTTAAAAGATATGCAATCCAACATTCCCCAGTTATGGGAGCATGACTATAGCACCCCAATCCACAAATGTGGACAAAGCCACAGCAGCTCAAACTACACAACCACTGGAATTCTTCAGTATCTGAAAGCCTTAGAAAATATATACAACTACTTCGCTCACCCAAAATAACCTATCATCAACACAACACAGTTTTCAAACTGGTCATAGTACTGTATCTGCCCTCCTCCCTTTTTAAATATAGTTTACTGCCAACTAAACCAGATCTTCACTTCCTCAATTTCCCTTGCATTTGACACTGTTTCTTATAGTCGACTACTTTCAGGGCTCTCAGATGTACAATTTAGCATCCCAACTCTAAGCTGGTTTATAAGCTATCCCCTCAGCAACAGGCAGTCAGTTTAATGGAAAGACACCATACCTTTCTTATCATCTCATAGGTTCATAGGTTCATAGGTTAGTACTAAGCTAACTGCCCTTGCGAGCCATTTTAAGCCTAGCCAATTATCCCTTGTGAGACTCAAACCCTGCACCTTGTGTTTGTAAGGCAAACACCTTAACCATTAGGCCACCCTCCCAACCTCAACAGGCATTCCTCAGGTTTCCACTTTAGGCCTCTTACACTACAATATTTTCATAAATAATCTACATTCTACTGCTAAAACCTGTTTCACTGTACAATATCCTTGTAACTTCATCCTAATTTGCTTAGCACAGTCTATTCCCAAACTTGAACTACTAGCTCATTTTACCTTTGGTAAAGAAAAATGTCTCACAGACTCTATTCTAGAACTAAATGATAAAATATAAAAGAACGTATGCTCTTTAATTCCCATGACCATACAAAAGACCCCTGAACAAAATACTAGTCAAACAGATCTAACATACAAAATGTCTTGAGGTAATCATTGACAACAAACTAAAATTTGACTACATCATCAACCATGTTATGTCAAAAACAATCAAAACTAGTCTCTTTATACAAAATCAAATCTTATCTTAACCCCAAAGACCAATACCTGTCTGCACATCCCGTATTCCTCCCAGCTCTGCTATATACCTTGCCTATCCTCACTAACATCCAAAAAGCATCCCTACACAAATTCAGAAAATGCTGCAAAGGCATTGTCAAATGTGCAACTGATCAACCCACCAAAACACATCACTGCCCAGCATTCTAACAAATACAGAGGTTAGAATTCCAGAACATTATCACATTTTATCATCTAAAAAAATCAGCTTTAGTATTTTACACAATCCTACCAAATGTACTGCAGCATTAAATAGCTTAAGCAAGTACCCACTATCTTGATAACTTGGATCCCCATACCAAAATCAGTCTGCCATCATCAGACCAATCATTTGGTGCTTTCCTTTGCTCTAGCCATGTAGCTAAACACTGGAATTCTGATTCCTTGACTTAAGTATGGAATCCCAATGATCTGTCTGTGCATAAACCAAAGACACATCTGTCCTGTTCTTATACATGTTCCTGCAGCACAATAGCATGAACTTCACTTCTTTGATCTAACACTTATTTAATCCTGCTATAGCTCTTCAGACTAATTTCTCCTACAGTCTTGCTCCTTTTTAAAGCTTTCATCTGTTTACATCCCCTAGCCTATCTTCATATTATTTCTCACTAGACATCTCCTTAAACAATCTGCTACCTCATCCACACATCACTAAGCTACTGGCACACTTCAAGCATGCAACGCATTGTTATAAGATCACTATTTTTTTTTTACTTTTTCCACTCTTATGTAACTACTGTGGAACTACCCATTTCGCAAAAATGTCTAACTATTCAGTTCCTAAATTTGTGTATGCTCCCTACTGTTCACTGCATCAACAGTGTCTTCAGTTTTCTTACATTCTTTTTAGGGACCATTTCTCCACAGGACTCTTCAGAAGAGTGTCCTTTGGCTCAGTTAGACTATCCTAGTCAACCAATTTAAATAAATAAATAAAATTTTGTCTATTCTACCTCTAACAGGAAGCCAACAAAAGCAGTTTAAAAAAATGATGTCAGTGTATGTAGAGAGCACAGAAAAATAAACACAGGTTCATGTCAGGATGAAGGACTCCAATGACACAATGTCTGCATTGGTACACTGACACTGGCATGACCTGGTACTTAGTGATGTAACACAAACACATACACACAAATAATATAAAATATGGAGCTTTTCTCCATGGGCCTCCACTGAAAATGGGTCTGAATGCCCATTTGGACCATCCTGGTTAAAAAAAAAAAAAAAAAAAAAAAAAAAAAAAAAAGCAATAAATAAAATAATACCCATCCATCAGTGATCTGAAACAGACCTCATGTAATATAACGAAAAGCATATGCAGCACACATCCTATTAAAACTGCATTTGTTCCCTTGATATAATGAGGTCTCAGCCTTTCCAGTCATCTAGAACACATTTGTGGATCTTCCAGGATCCCAGAATGATCGGCAAATCATGACCATAGCTGACTAATTGAAATGGACAAACTTATGTAATTAGAAAGCAGTATTACACAGAGTATATTACACAATATAACATGGCTGTGATAAGGTGTGGATGAGTAAAGACTGCATGTTTTCTTACTCTGAATATGCTACCTTCAGTTATATTCCTGTCCTATAACTATACTCTATTATTATTTTTGTTTCTACCCTTGCCAGCAATAAAAAAAAAAACTTAAATAAAGAAGAACAAAACCAACACAGATGTATTAACTGTACACCAAGCAGTTTCACATGAGAGAGTTTCAGGTCTATCAAGGCATAAATCACCACGCAGTGTGCTTCTGTATGTGTTACAACTGCAGGGATGTGCAAATGGACCATAACATTGGACCTGTCCTGCTTTTGTAGATTATGACATGTGAATATCACATGATGTATGTCTACCATCAATATTGTGCTAGAGCTGCATGTGCTTCTGTCTGATTAATCCTAATATAAAGAGAGAGAGAGACTGAAATGGTTGTACTATGTTCATATAATATCTGAGACTGAAATGGTTGTACTATGTTCATATAATATCTGGGTGCCTGGAACGTGATAACTGAAGGTTATAATACAAAGGAAAATAGGACCAGTCTTATGATGATTGCCAAAGCCATGACCCATGAAGGGGAGTTCCCTAACTCTAGAGTAACAAATACGATTTCATGTATCACACTAACAAGACTACCATATACTACATTTCCCCTTTTTCTCATATTTCTAGTTTGATTTGCCATTTCCAAGTCAGCTCAGTGGAATGCTGTAATTATATTATGTCCTTAGGTTGTTAAGAGCTTTATACAGGTTAATTTTTATGAGTGGGCTGTCCTGTTGGTGTTTTCTACTCTAGTTTTGACGTACTTTTTAATGTTTGATTTTAGCCATGATCATAGTATTACTTTAATACCAAAGGGAGGTTTATGCCGGTATGTGTCAGTTTTATATTTTACATATATTAGTTAGTTTATTTACCCGTAGGCTCCAAAAGAATTAGGACAGTGTTGCAGAGTGACTCCAACATCCTGCAGCATTACCCCCAAACTAGTTTTCTGTTTTTTGTACAATATGAAATCATTCCAGGAGTCAAGTATACATAGGATAATTAAATGTTATGCCTGAATTCCCTAAATATGGTATTAATCTGATGTTTTTATCTAGGTAATAGGATTTAGAACAGTGGTGTATAAATTAACCTCTTTAACTATGCATGTATTTTGAAATGCACGTGCTCCTGGCAGAGTCCCTGGTGATACAGAAGCATGCCAGGCCTACCGTTCCACCTATATATCAAAACCAGTAGTGCAGGAATTTAACTTGCTTTCAGTATCAGTCCTAATATACAGGAGGAACTGACAGTCCCCTAAGCTGGCTAGCACAAAGTTCCACTAGCATGGTGGTGATAAAACTGCTTGCATGACAAGAAGTCCTTGTCTTGCATGCATTGTTACAGAATAAAATACTGTGTGGCAAGTTGTGGGCCTGCCATCTCCTGCCTATACAGGGTATTGCTTGTCCACAACAGTACCATAAATGTGTGACGTAATTAGCCAGCACCACCCCTTCCTTTGTTCTCTCAGAGCAGTTCGCCTATATAACAGAAAAATACTGCAAGCATTTGTAATGTATGCAATACCAACTGAGTTTAAAGGATTATTCTAATACATTAAAGATTTACCCTGTATTTCAGCATCAGTGTAACATTTCCAAGTGTTGGTGAGTAGAAAATGTTAACTCCTCTTTTAGAAATGGTATCAGTGCTTGTGGAGCCCTCCATTTGCCAATAAGGTAGCCATTGTTCAGGTGAGAGATGGATTCAACTCTGAATTATTTCACTGACCTCAATTTCTTGTAGTTTACCTGGACTGAAGTCTGAGTACTCTGTATAATGTGGTTGAAAAGGTATGATGGTACTGTAAATAATCCTGTATTACCAAAAGTTGCTAAATTAATTATGCTGAAACCACATAGCAGGTCTATAGGGTGTTTTTTAAATGTATACTTTTTTATCATTGCATCACTGCTTACAAGTACAGATCCATTGTGAGTTTATTTCCCCATCTTTAAAAAGTCACTTTAGTACGTGCTTTACAGGATATTTCTCCCTTTATATCTTTAGATAAGAATACTACTGAGCTACTGTGAGTGTAACCCAGGTGAAATTAAAAGGGGATTGTTAACTCTATTCTTAACTGACTTCTAAGCACAGTGAGAGGATTCTTTTTAGCCACACCCAAGAGGAAGAGGGAGACAGAAGTAAAAGATAAATGCTGACACGACAATTAGCTTTAAACAAAGTTTAAAAAGAAGTCTGTGCTAAGTCCAACAGTGGTAGAATGACAAATACGGTTAAGTGTTTTGGGAAAATGATATGAAAAAGCAGGAAAGCTGTTTAACAAGATATGCACAGTAAATGCAATAATCTTTAGGAAGAAATGTTTAAGAAAAATGATTTCAGTATTAAACATGCTCAGGAAGCAAACTGTTCAAATCTGTAGCAACAATAGCAAATTTGTGTTGAAATTTCAAACTGCAAATGTAAATTAAGCTGGTTTCTTTGGCTCTACCCACTCCGTTCACCCTCGCTGTGCTCGGGCTCTCTTTGCCCCCTACCTTATCCCCATTCCACCCACCCCTTTTCTTCTCAGATTTATACTTCATAGGCCACTCCTCTAATTCCTTATCAACCAACCACACCTCCCATCATCCTCTTCCACCCAACCAACTTTCATCACCTTATCTACTTATCACATCTCACTCACATCAGTCCTATTTACCATTTATATTTTTCCTTATCCCCATCTAAATTACACACACATTTATTTAGTAGCACTTGCTCTCATTACTTTACCTATATACACCTTATCATTCCTACTATACTCTAACATATATACCTTCTATACTACTACTATGCTTCACATTACTACTTACTTATAGTCTATATTTCTAACTATCCTAATTCTCCTTACACATTACCTCTTATCACTTCCCCCTACCCCACACACTACCTCACCAGTCTACCTCTACTACATTCTTTCCAATATCTTCATCTCCACCCCTCATCAACACTACTTTTTCCCAGCACACACACACATCATTCCTCATATCCTTAAACCTTTCCTATTCTCTTACCATATTAATACAGTTTCACTAAATATAACAAGTACATGGCTAACCTTATCAGAACCAAAGATAATATTGCAGCTAGACTGACACTTAGTGGTGACATACATCCTAATCCTGGCCCAATTGATATAAATATCAATTCTCATAATAATAATTCTTCCCATAATGCACTTCATCTTCCCAGAAAACATAACGACATACTCATACTTAACATGAATGTCAGAAGCATTACCAATAAAGTCCATGAACTACATGCCAATCTTTCCCTGTATTCCCCTGACATAGTATTACTAACTGAGACATATCCAATAATGAAATATTAGCTCAAGGCTACAACATCATATGTAAAGATCATACTTCCAAAAATGAAGGTGGGGTTGCCTTGATGTTTAAAAATCAATTAAATGT
Source organism: Protopterus annectens (assembly GCF_019279795.1). Classification (NCBI taxonomy): domain Eukaryota; kingdom Metazoa; phylum Chordata; order Ceratodontiformes; family Protopteridae; genus Protopterus; species Protopterus annectens. The sequence goes on from NC_056749.1 coordinate 337,343,694, forward strand.
AGAAATCCTGGATATATGTAAACCATCCATAGCCAATGCAGAAATTTTGCTCACAAAACTAAAACTTAATTCCAAGAAAAGTGTACTGGTTGCTATATTCCTCCTGGTTACAACTTAGCAACTCTTGAAACCTTACTTGAATGGACTCTAATACCTTCCAGCAGGAAACCATAGTTTTAGGGGACTTTAACATTGACTGGTTATCCTGTAATTCTTACTCTCCCAGTAACTCCACTAACCTCTATGGATTTTCTCACTTATCCATACTCCCACAAGAGTTGATAAAACAACCAAAGGACAGTCAGTACTTGACTGACTGCTGACTAATAAACCAACACTTATCTCTCCTGAGTGACCACTTACCCGCATTTATAATTAGAGATTGCACAACCCAGGATAAACCTTTTATTTTCCAAACTATCAGAAATAAAATAAACTTTAATCCAACTACCTTTGTTAATAACCTAAAAGCCTCTAATTGGAGCCCTCTTAAGTATCTTAACTTAGATGAAGCTACTCTTTACTTCAGCGCTACCTTATTGGATGTTAACTCCATAACCCCCCCCCTCGGACCATTAGAATAAAATCCAATTATGCCCCCTGTATGAGCAAAGACACCAGATCTCTGCTGAAATCCAGAAAAAAAGCCTGGGTCAAATGGCACAAAACTAGATCACTCACTGACAGGCAAGCATTTCTGGAAGTCTGCAATAAAGCAAAAAAAATGTGTGAAAACAGACAAAATTAGGTACTATCACTACATGCAAACTAAATATCAGAATAATCCTAAAAAATGTTGGTCAGCAATTAATAATATAGTCCATCCTGGGAAATCTGGCACAACCTCTCCAACCTTGACAGATTGTTAACTTTAATTATGTTATGTTATGTTCCCACTCAATTCAACATATACTTCACAGATGCTGTCCAAAACTGGTCATCTTTTAATCCAGCTCCTGAATCCCTTACTAGCAGGATTGGCTTTACCTTCCATCCTGTCCCTACAGACACAATTAAAAAACACCTTAAGAAATGAAAGCCCACCACCTTAGCTGCTGACAACCTCCCATCTGAATTTCCTGCACATGATAAAGTGCCAAAGAAGGGTAGGCAATGTGCCAAACACAGAGGATGTACCCTCACTTTGGTTGTTCCAGTTCTGGAACTTCTAATCATTCCCAGTTCACTTGGATCATAGTAAGGGATGCATTCCATGATAGCATGAAGCCAGGATACAAAAGCCACTTAAAGTTAACAATGAAGCCAGGTTACAAAAGTCAATTAAAATTAACAATGTTCTTATTTACCAACTTTCATTTCTGCTGATTCACTTAGCTCAACCTAAATTTAACAGTTAAAAAAAAATATTTCTTTGGACTACTACCACTTGAATTTATGCAGCTTGGATCCAGAATGTGGTTTGCTTAAACAACTGTGTGTTAACATTTGTAAACACAACAGGTTATATAGGGCTGCTCAAGGTACAAAAATTAATGCATGGCCAGACTTCTCCCGTTGTTCCATGCCTCACAGCACCCATGTAATTGCAGTAATCTCTGTAGAATATATTCACCCTCATGCTTTATTGCATGCTTATACACGCACACCCAAACACCCTACTTACACACACACGCACACACACCCAAACACCCTACTTACACACACATACATGCACACACAAACACACACACACCCAAACACCCTACTTACACACACATACACGCACACACAAACACACACACCCAAACACTCTACTTACACACACATACATGCATGCACAAACACACACACTCAAACACCCTACTTATACACACATACACGCACACACAAACACACACACCCAAACACCCTACAGCAAACTCACACAAGTATGCACATGCTCCAAGAAGTACAAGATACAACTGAATTTATACTGTCTGATATGAAACTATAGCCAACGTACCTACCACTTACATAGATATCCATGACTTTAGGGCAAAAATGCATCAGTAATTCCCACATTGCATTTATTTATTTTTTTTTCATTCAGAGCCTTGTTAAAATCGTGGCCTCCCAGCTTCTCTGCAGAAGTATGATCCACATAAGTAAAGTTACAATTACAGAGCTTAAATGCCTACATCACTTGTAAATGTTACAGACTGTCATATTTTAATGACTACCACAAACCCTTTGAAAAATAGCATTAATTTCTTAATATAGAAAATTCTAAGTACACTGTATACTTTGATAAGAAATGCTTTTCTGGAAAAAGTAAATACATGCATGCATGCTGAATTATCTTTAAGGCACTTATTGCTGTATTACTCAGCGCATCTAATGATCTGAAATGTACAACTGCCTGTGTTAAGTTATTGTTCAAAACTATCTTGTTTACTGTTCTGTTATACAGCAGACTTGGAAAGAAAATGAATGTGGCAAACACTGTGTTCCCTGCATTCTTTCATACACATCATCACAGCACTCGTACGAAAAGAAATTATATATCTCATGAGACAGTAGTCATCATGTTAACAGGGGAATGTATAGTCAAAGGAAATGCTTTGATAGAAGTAAAGCATGTACTTCAGCTGTGATTATTGTTTGCCTCTTTCTGTTTTTGAGTCTTGAATAAGAAACATCACTTTTTGTCATGAGTGTCCTCAGGGGGTCCCTGACAATCTAGTTGCAAAACAACAAATTAAAATGAATGTGCCTTCAAAGTTTAAAAAGTGACGAGTCTGTTATGACAGCAGCACAAGATATATTAATGAGCTCCTCAGTGCTGTCAAGACTTGGAAACATTTATTTAAAGCTGCTGAAGAAGTTAACGCCTTCTTGGCAGTACAGCTCAGGCTCTTTCATATCAGTTTCCAGTGATGTCGTAGTGCATATTTCACTTTTAAAAATATACTAAGTTTTCCCTCTCATAAAAAAAAAAAAAATTATAATCTAAAACACAAGAGTATCTAAGAATCACGTGGCTTATTATGTCACATCATTATGTCTGAGTTCCGCTGTGGCGACCCCTAACCGGGAAAAGCCGAAAGACACAAACAATTATGTCTTTCTAAAAGGGATTCTTGAGAGCTATTTTGAACCTGCTCAAAAGTAGTAAGGGTTAATGGTCAGTGGTCTAGTAAAAGTAGTGCATGTTCTAACTGAAGAAAAAAATAGAGCTCAAGACAGAATGCAATGGTTTGTTTTTTAGTTAACATCCTACAAACAATGAGAAGCTGCACTTACTTTGCCCTCCTTTAATATATTCATCCATGAAAATGGCATCATAAAATGTATAATATTATATGAATAAATACAGGCTAAAACAATTGTGCTGTATCAATACATAAGTAATATCTTGTTATAACAGACAACAAGACACAGAAATGTGCATACCACTGTTCCTAATTTATTGCAAGTAGCATATGTAGCCCTGCACAGGTAAATAGTGGTAGTACTGTCAGCTCAGTAACATGGCAGTAGACAAATTCTCATAAGTTATTTATCGTACATTAGTGAAATAAAAGTAATGGTTACAGAAAATATAAGGAATACAGTGACACATCACATGTAGTGCATGAATTGTACTCCTAGTATTTTTAAAATGCTACCACTATGAAGCCACAAACACATACACACACAAAAACCTAGTGTGGATAACATTTATTTATTTATATCACATTTGTTAAACATGTTAACATATGACATGGTCAGTGTGAAAAAAAATTAGATAAGCTGTGGACACACACCGCATTTCATACAAACATATATTGGTATGAATGTACTCATGGCAATAATGTTTTATGGCATACATTCCAACTATTAGGAAGACAACAGGTAGATTAAGTCTGCAATCATGGAAAATGTGATTTTAGAGACAGCTACAGCCCTCATTATCAGCTGATTTGCATGTCTTTTAATCATAAGTTTGTATCACTCTTATTAAAAGCACATGGCAGTGAGTGAGACTTCTGGTCGCCCGTGCATTACATTTCAAAAGCACTGTACCAATTCAGCTGTCCAAAGGGTTCCCAAATGTCATTGATGCGGCCTCCTTTATTCGCTCTGTACCTCATAAACATTTTCATTATCCAGTAATTCTCTGAAACGTACACTCAGTCAGTAATGCACGACTTCAGAGTTTCAGAAGGTTTATTACTGCAATCTTTAAACTCATAATCTTGGCACCAGAATATTGAAAGACCAAAATCTGAAGAATACAATTTCGAACTTCTGCATTTGCCCTCCAGCAGGACCAATGTTAGTACTCCTTCCTGGGTCCATACCCCTGCAGGACCCATGTTAGCTCTCATTCTTGGATCCATACCTCTACAGGACCATGTTAGTACTCCTCCTGAGATCCATATCCCTGCAGGACCCAAGTTAGTACTTATTCTTGTATCCATACCCATACAAGACCATGTTAGTACTCCTTACTGTGGGCACAATCCAGCAGAACCCATGTTAGCACTCATTCTCGGATCCATACTCCTGCAGGACCATGTTAGTACTCATCCTGGGTCCATACCCCTGCAGGACACTGTTAGCACTTTTTCCTAATTCATACTTGTAGGGTATTCAGTACTCAGCATTTTAGACAATATAGTCTTCAGCATTATGGTCTTTCAATTTTATGGTCTCAAGATTATGAGTTTCAAGATTGTGGACCTGAAGATTCTGATATTAAACAATTTTATACTTCTTCTTGTTTACAAAATACATGTTGCTGTAAAACTATTCCATAGTAACTTTTTAAAATTCTTTTTTATTAAGTACAACAAAACATCATATTCATAGTATCAGAGGATGTTACTAGGGTCTATATTATATGTTCTAAGTTTGAAAACTTTGAACGTTAAATGATTAATTTAAATGTTCAAAGTTTCAAACATCGAACATATAATAACAAAAAAAAAAATGGAACTTACCTGACTTGTGTAGGCAAGGGGGCAATTCCCCCTGCATCCCCCACACCACCCGCTCTTTAAATATACCAACTCTGAGACCGCACTATATTGTAGAAAAGGGATAATTTCCCTTACTGCACTGTAGTGCGGTCTCGGAGTTGGTATATTTAAAGAGTGGTGGGTGTGGTGGTTGCAGGGGGGCTTGCCACTCTGCCTACAGCCGTTAGGTTTGGGGGTTTATTTATTTATTTATTTATTTTTTTACATACGATCGAAATTTTATAACTTTGAACATTTAAATTCAATATTTTAATGTTCGAAGTTATAAAACTTTAAACATATGATATAGACCCTGTTACTAGGCTAATGGCCCCAGGGACCTTACAAGCCTAACCAAGTTCAACCCATGTTCCCAAGGGTGTCTGGTTCAAGCAGACACTAAAATCAGCACCTATTGCCCCTGTCCAAGAGGGACATAGGTGGAACCCCTGGGGTGAATTTCCATTTACCCATCCAATCATTCAAATTACACTTAAATAGGGCCAATGAGGGGCTTTGTTTAATATGAATAGGAAGCTTGTTCCAAAGGTGGAAAAACCTCTGTGAGACAAATCTGTCTCTCTGGCAAGGAGAAATATTAAAGTCTTTTGACCGAGTGACCCTTTTGCCATATGGCTTGCAAATGTGCAGCATTTCCACTAAATCTGGGTCAGAAATTGCTATATATGCAAGGCACAGATCGCCCCTAAGCAATCTGTACCACACAGAGTAAAGCAGCAATGATTTAAATCTGTCTGCATAAGACAGATCTTGAAGACACTGAAATTTCTTTGTAAGGAACCTTTGTGGTCTCTCCAGTTGCTGCAGGTGTTTGGAAAGGAACATACCAAAGGGAGTGTTTTACTCTAGTATTGATTTGATGAGGGAAGAGTACATGGGGGTTATAACCTCTCTTTTTCTGGAGGCAGTGCCCTTACATATGAGATGAGGAAATATAAAATGCCCTTCTTACCACTGTGGAGACATGGTGGTCAATGTTTAGGTTACTGTTGACCTGTGTGCTCAGATATCTCACCACTGACTGTGCGCTTAGGGTACTGCTATTGATGTAGTAGTTTGCAAGATCATCACCCTGGCTGAAGGAGATAATAATGCATTTTTTTTTGCATTAAGTTTAAGACCATGACTTTGTCATTAGTGTGTGTAAGACCTTCTTGCAGGGTGCTGACATTGCTAGAGGCTTCAGTGATCGCTCCCAAATTTACAGTCATCAGCAAACTTTGTCAACCACAGTCCTTTAGTTTCAGCCTGTACTTCAGAGAAGTAGACTCTGAACAGTAAGGGCCACAAAACCTATCCCTGCGGAACACCACTGGTTACGGGTCAGCTGGTGGAGGTGGAGTCACCTATTTTGACCGTATGATTCTATCAGTGAGCCAGTTTGCAACCCACCTGACAATATTGATTGATACCCAGCTGGGTGAGTTTATCGATGATGCCTGAGTGGGGGATTGTGTCAAAAGTCTTTGCTGAATCTTGGTTGGCTGTATGTACAAGCTTGAACTTGTCTAGGGCTTTGATAACTGTCTCAAAGAAGTCCACCAAGTTTAACAGGCATGACCTCCCCTTGATAAAGCCAAACTGGGTGAGGTCAAGTGTTTGGAGTTTTCCTATATCTTTGTTAATAAGGTCTATGGCCTTGCAGATAAGGCTGGTCAGGCTAAGGGGTCTATAGTTCCAGGGATCATGGATGCAATCCCTTTGTGCAAAGGGATGACAGTGGCTATTTTCCATTCCACTGGGATGGAGCCAGTGCTTAGGATGTGATTGAAAAGCATGCCCAATCGTGAAGCTAATTCCTGTTTTAAACTGTGTAGAACACAGCCCAGGATGTTGTCTGGTCTCATAGAGGCTGTATTTTTGACCTTGGAGAGGGCAATAAAGACGTGTTCCTTAGAGATACTAGGTGGGCGATGAGTATGTGTGCTGGGGACAGGTGAGTGACATTTTCAGTGAACCTGTCAGCCAACATATATCCACAGGTTCGGTATATGTAGTGCCATTAACTGAGTTCTGCACAAATCATAGATAATACATGCTGCAAAGAATTCAACTTTTTATGAAAGCATGAATAATACATAAAAGAAATTATCCCTCTATTGCATCATTGTGTATCATAAGTCATAAGTGAGGGAACCCTAGTCACATATATTATAATAAATTCTAACTTTATTCCAAGCTTTCTTTACCTTTAATTTCTTTTCTCTATGATCCAAAGCACATTAAGATCAGATTATATGCCCTAATATTAGATTCCCTAATACCTCAGTTACTCCATCTGGGGTCTGACTTCCAGTCTTTGGCAATATAGCTATGTAACCCACAACCCAATAAAATGATCATTCCATTTTCATATTCCATCTAGCCCCCTCCTCCCCATCTCCACTTGGCAAAACTTTCAGGTGGGTGGAGCCATTTCCCCCAAAATTTGCTCCCATTCTTTTACAAATCCATCCCATAACCCCCTGATAGAGGGACAATCCCAAAACATGTGGATACTTCCAGCTTGGAATGTACCATGGCTCCAACACAGAATACTACCATCCGTAGAATTAACAGTTAAATGTCTGGATGTTCTGTAATACCATATATGCCACCAATGCATTTAATGGTCCCAAAGCAGAGGAACAGACTTCAGCTTATCTATCCTATTTAAACGTTCATACAATTCCATCACAGAAAATGTAATACTATAACTAGAGTTCCATCTATTTCTCAGCTGTTTCATCAACCTCATGTTTATGACTTTTGTGGATATCAACCAACTTAACCATTTGTGAATTTTTCCTTCCACTTCCATACTCTTACAAGTAAGGGGATCTTAACTAAGGTGTCATTGTCATTTAACAACACTTCTAAGCCAAATGTTCTACTCCAGTTATATACCAGTTTTTTAAACTGCTCAAAATATAAGCATGTTCCTGAAGGTAAAGTAAACTGATTACAAAACACTGGCAATTCCAAAAAAAAAAAATAATGTTTCCATCACTATCTAAAACAAATCCCTGTTCATTTAATTCTTCTGCTATATGATTTTCGCCAATAAACAGGAGCACCATGAATCCAAGTACTATGATTATTTGACAATCTTACATGTAACACACCTGAATATACCAGTGGAAACCCATACACTCCTTGCGTAGTAGGTTCAATATACCTAAATCCCTACTACAACCCTGTCTATCTACTTTTGCTATTGTATTAACTTTTTAAGTGATTCCTTGAAGGTTGGATGCCATGCTGGCAACTTGACACCATAAAAATCCACTTCAAATCATAAGCAGACTGGTGATCCACTGTGGCAACCCCTAACCGGGGAAAGCCAAAAGACAAAGAAATCAACTTTTTAAGTGAGTTTACATACTATTTACAAAGTGTCATTGAATGTGGACATCTGTTCACTCATTATTTTTGGTTGTATCTGGAAGGAAGTGGAGAGGTATGGCAGCCCCCCATACACACGCATACACATCAAGAGATTCACATCTACATACATAAATACACACAAACACACATATCCATTCACCATCAGACCCCTATGCTCGAGTGGACTCACAGAGACAGTAACCCATCCGGACACATGCATGCTGTCTCACACACACACACACACACATCCTACTATAGTCATAACCTAACATGACTGCTACACACGTACATACTTATATCCTGCTCACAACTGTATCGCCATTGAATTTTGCTAAGTTTACCTACAATGTGGGCTCTCCCCTTGACTACACTGGGTGGCAACTTTTGCTGCGTTACTTGTCTCAGTTCACTTGTTAATCTATGCAGCTGGGTTATTCTCCAAATAGCTCATCATTGTAACTGGGTAACCAGAGGCACATGGCTAATTAGCATTATCCATTCTCCCAGACTACCTTGTTGCCCTTTTAATGCAGCCGGTGGTACACCATCTGCACTGGTGCTTTCTATTGGCAAAGTACTGTATTGTAGAATTGGAAGGTGTTACTACAAAGGGTTTGCCTTGCATGCTAGGGCTTACTATGCACAGTAACCCTTTCTGAATCCATGGAATTATTTTGACCTGTTGCATTCAGTCTATTCTAGATTCTGAATTAAAAATAAAAAAGATATGTCTGAAAAGAAGACAATCATCAACAGGTTTTAATGGTTTTAATAAAAAAATAGGATGTGAGGTATCCAAATGCCATTTAACTGAAACAATTATATTTTCTCTCTTACTTTAGATGAATTCTGTCAGATTATGAAGACTTTGTAGATTATGTTACTAACATTTGCATTGGAACATTTTAACAAGTATAACCATTCACTAAATCATGATGCAAGGATCTTCTCTTTATGTTATAAATGTCATTCAAAAACTATGGTTTAAGTAAAAAAATCATATTTAACAGATACTGTAAGAGTCAGCATTGTATGTTTTCTCAATGGGATTAGGGATTATGTACAACAAAATGGGAAACAGAGACAAGATATTCAACTGCATGAGGTTTGCAGGACACCAGAAACATTTCTGACTTTTTGAGACATAAGTTTTATTATTTTGCCAAAAAATTTATTCATCTCAGGTAAATCCATCTTTCAACAATTATTAGTTATCCATTTTGAATTACTCTCCCGTTACACTCTATAATAATATTTTGATATTAATTAGTTATATATGATCATATGAAATAAGGAAGAAATAACATTAATAAGTATATGGTGACAAAATCTGCTAACTGGTGGTAGTTTATTGTGTGGGGTTCAGTACAGAATCATTTTAAATTTCTCCAGTTTTGTTGCTGCAAGTTGTGGATTAGTTTATGTAACTGATCCACAAGTGTCTTGCAGACATTATGGAGGTGACCTTTTAGAATAACAGAAGACTTCTTCAATGCAGCATAAGTTACAGGTAGAATGCTTAAGTGTAATGATGAATCTGTGTGTCTGTGCGTGTGTGTGTGTGTGTATGTGTATATACATATATATATATATATATATATATATATATATATATATATATATATATATATATGGGTATACTACCGTAGATTGAAATTACACTATTTTGAAATATGATAGCAGTCTTCCAGTAACACGAAAGTGCACTTCAAAAGTGCACTTTCGCGAAAGTCACTAGGATGAAGGGTTAGGGCTTGGATAATGGATAGTGGATAGCTAGTAGAGTTATCCACTATCCTTAACCCAAACCCTAACCCTAAGGTCTGTGACTACCACACCACAGTGCAGGAAATTGTATTTCCTCCACTGAGCAGTAGTTACGGACCTGCTTTCCTGTACTGTGGTGCGGCAGTCATGGACCTTAGGGTTAGGGCTTGGGTTAAGTATATTGGATATCCCTACTAGCTATCCACTATCCTTAACTCAAGCCCTAACCCTAAGGTCTGTCACTACCACACCTCAGTGTAGGAAATGTCCTCTTCGACTTAGTGACTTTCGTGAAAGTGCATTTTCATTGAAGTGCACATTCGCATTAATGGGACACTACTATTGTATTTCAAAATAGTGTAATTTCGATCCATGGTAGAAGACCTATATATATATATATATATATATATATATATATACACACTGATTGCCTTCAGAAGACTGAAAGTCCATATAATCGAAATTTACTTCTCCAAGACAAAAATGGTGAAACTTTTTTTTGCCAAATGGCAAATTTTCCAAAGGTAAGTAAACACTTGGCCAACATTAAAGTGACAATCATACCACAGTAAGTCAAATCAAATCAGGTGGAAGGCTCCTCCCCCACACCTCACTAAATATACAAATTCTGAAATTGCACTACAGTGGGGAAAAGGGCAAAGTTCACCATGTTGGCCAATTGTTTACTTACAGATAGGAAAATTTGCTGAACTTGGCAAAAAAAAAAATGTCACTGTTTTCTTCTTGCTGAAGTAAGGTTCGATTATATAGACATTCAGTCTTCTGGGGGAGCACATACATATATATTTATATACACATATATAGATAGATAGATAAATATATATATATGCATAAATATATATATATATATATATATATATATATATATATATATATATATACAGCGAGAGAGAGAGAGAGTCTGGTCACCTGTTCATGTTTTCATAGCCAAATTTTATGGTGAATTTTGTTGTAGTAAACTATATTGAATTAAACTATAGTTGAATTGCTCTAGGTTAACAATGGTATACTTTTCTTTCCCCTTCTTTGTAGTTGTGAAGCTGTGGAATTAGTATATATAGGATCTATGGATGTGAGGGCACATTATTTTTAAAATATGTGTGTTGTAGAGATAAGTTACTGTTTTGTTTTGAACTCTAGGAGTGATTTTTGTAGTTTACTGGGTGATCACAAATGTTTAAGTATTATTCATGTTTTCAATCCTTCTGAATGCAAACATTTGCTAATGAAGTCAGGATGGGAGATAAGTACCTGAAAAGTCTATGCATATAAAGTTTCTTTTCCCTTCTCTTGAAGAAACCTCCTCTAAGATAAATATCTTACTAAAAATATTAAGCAGCTGGAAAGGTCCCAAAGGTTCCTTGTGAAAAAGAACATGAATTTAAAACATCAAAGCCACCAAGAATGTTGCCCACATAATGCCTGGCCTATTCCTCCTTGTAAAAGGGGGAAAGGGTTAGGGGTGCATACTGGCAAGCAGTAAATGGTCACATCGGCTAGCTTTGTAGATGCTGTGATTTCAATGTACCTGCTTTCGTTTTGGCCAAGGCTGACAAGTCTAGTCACTTGAAAATCCTTGACCTAGCACTCTTGTGTGGGGTCATTTACTGCACTGTTGTAACTTGATATTACTTGTGAACCTCTGCTATCTCTGTAAAAAACAAAAACAAAAAAAATCTTGCTTTTTTCCCACTTTTCTGAGAGTTAAAAAAGTTCAGTTACAGGCTTGCTGTTCCTGAACTGTTTGAAAGTTTCTGTGAGGCCATTTTTGCTTGGGCTGAAGGAGGGTCTCTGTGTTTATCAGTGGGAGTGACTAACATTGAGCAGCTTCCCTGCCCCCCGGAGAGGTGGTTACTGACTTGAAACTGTAGTTTTATTGGCCACTAGGGGTCATTTCCATAACTCCTTCATCTTCCTCTCTTAAAACCTAGTTGCCTCGTGGTTTGAGCGTCTTTTCAGGCTTGTTGGCTGTTGGTGAAGCACCCTCCAAGAGGAAAAACGCTGAGAGAAGAAGGAGCCACTTTTGAGATATTAAGCATTTTTTCTCTGTTAATTTGCTAAGTTTTTCTGCATAGCTGCCTAGCTTGAGCATTTTCTGGCTTGTTAAACTTGATTTCTGTATTAGTAGCTGTATTTAGAGCACAACCAAAAGCTGTTTGCTGAATTTCCTGTTTGCACTTAATTTTAAATCGTTTTTGCTTAAAACTTGCATATTTTCTGTCCTTGACCTAGCACTCTTGTGTGGGGTCATTTACTGCACTGTTGTAACTTGATATTACTTGTGAACCTCTGCTATCTCTGTAAAAACAAAACAAAAAAAAAAATCTTGCTTTTTCCCACTTTTCTGAGAGTTAAAAAGTTCAGTTACAGGCTTGCTGTTCCTGAACTGTTTGAAAGTTTCTGTGAGGCCATTTTGCTTGGGCTGAAGGAGGGTCTCTGTGTTTATCAGTGGGAGTGACTAACATTGAGCAGCTTCCCTGCCCCGGAGAGGTGGTTACTGACTTGAAACTGTAGTTTTATTGGCCACTAGGGGTCATTTCCATAACTCCTTCATCTTCCTCTCTTAAAACCTAGTTGCCTCGTGGTTTGAGCGTCTTTTCAGGCTTGTTGGCTGTTGGTGAAGCACCCTCCAAGAGGAAAAACGCTGAGAGAAGAAGGGAGCCACTTTTGAGATATTAAGTAATTTTTCTCTGTTTATTTGCTAAGTTTTTCTGCATAGCTGCCTAGCTTGAGCATTTTCTGGCTTGTTAAACTTGATTTCTGTATTAGTAGCTGTATTTAGAGCACAACCAAAAGCTGTTTGCTGAATTTCCTGTTTGCACTTAATTTTAAATCGTTTTTTCTTAAAACTTGCATATTTTCTGTCCTTGACCTAGCACTCTTGTGTGGGGTCATTTACTGCACTGTTGTAACTTGATATTACTTGTGAACCTCTGCTATCTCTGTAAAAACAAAACAAAAAAAAAATCTTGCTTTTTCCCACTTTTCTGAGAGTTAAAAAGTTCAGTTACAGGCTTGCTGTTCCTGAACTGTTTGAAAGTTTCTGTGAGGCCATTTTTGCTTGGGCTGAAGGAGGGTCTCTGTGTTTATCAGTGGGAGTGACTAACATTGAGCAGCTTCCCTGCCCCGGAGAGGTGGTTACTGACTTGAAACTGTAGTTTTATTGGCCACTAGGGGTCATTTCCATAACTCCTTCATCTTCCTCTCTTAAAACCTAGTTGCCTCGTGGTTTGAGCGTCTTTTCAGGCTTGTTGGCTGTTGGTGAAGCACCCTCCAAGAGGAAAAACCGCTGAGAGAAGAAGGGAGCCACTTTTGAGATATTAAGTATTTTTTCTCTGTTTATTTGCTAAGTTTTTCTGCATAGCTGCCTAGCTTGAGCATTTTCTGGCTTGTTAAACTTGATTTCTGTATTAGTAGCTGTATTTAGAGCACAACCAAAAGCTGTTTGCTGAATTTCCTGTTTGCACTTAATTTTAAATCGTTTTTTCTTAAAACTTGCATATTTTCTGTCCTTGACCTAGCACTCTTGTGTGGGGTCATTTACTGCACTGTTGTAACTTGATATTACTTGTGAACCTCTGCTATCTCTGTAAAAAACAAAAACAAAAAAAAAATCTTGCTTTTTTCCCACTTTTCTGAGAGTTAAAATAGTTCAGTTACAGGCTTGCTGTTCCTGAACTGTTTGAAAGTTTCTGTGAGGCCATTTTTGCTTGGGCTGAAGGAGGGTCTCTGTGTTTATCAGTGGGAGTGACTAACATTGAGCAGCTTCCCTGCCCCCCGGAGAGGTGGTTACTGACTTGAAACTGTAGTTTTATTGGCCACTAGGGGTCATTTCCATAACTCCTTCATTTGTCCTCGGAGGAGTGGTTTAGGGCAGTGACTGGTGGTTTGTTGGCCAATTTGGGTCATTTCCTGTCTTTTCCAGCCCCCTGCTATAAAGCACGCTTTAGCGATTTAGCGATTTAGCGATTAGCGGAGTTGCCACTGTTGCACACTAGGGCAGCGCCGGTTAAGCAGGTTTAAACTATTCGGCTACCTAAAGTCCACTCTTCAAATTTTCCCTTAAAACTACCTTCCTCGAACTATACTACTGATCTAATCAGCGTATCCTATAATTAAAAGATCATCTCTACTTGACTCCAAGTAGACTATTCTCTATCTGTTAAACGTAGCACTTGCTCCTACAGTACTTATTACCTTGATACGGCACTCTTGTCATAGATAGTACCCCAAAAGGCAACCCCATTTCTCGGTCACCCACGTCCCCGGAATCTTTTTAAAGTTTTTTGTCTATTCCTTCTAGCATGTCGAGGGATCAGTTGCTAGTGTCCTCTCCTGCTCAGCTGGTGAACCTGGGAATATTGAGGCAATGTTACAATTGCCTCATGTACACAGACAACCCTCTCCTCCTCCCACAAAACACAAATACATGCGAGAGATGCAACTACACGGCCAAACTGGAGGCTGAGCTCTCTCAACATAGGACTGGCAAGACCAGTCAGGAGGAGAAGGTTACCACACACACTATAGACCCAGTCTCACATATTACCATTACAACCTCAAATCATACACATAAACACACAAAGACATACTCGAGGCTCTGATCAAAAATCTACCAAAACAGCAGAGGCCACCAAAGCAGACACCCAAACAACCACCACCTCAGAACACAACACCTGCAACACATAGACCTCACAGTCAGAGTGTCAAACAGTCACAGCCCTTAAGGCCAAACACAATGCCAGACACACTAGTCATTGGTGACTCCATAGTCAGACACACTGACGTCCGCTCACCAGACTGAGTAAGGAGAAGGTCACAGTAAGCTGCCTGTCGGGCGCTAGAATCCGCCACATAACGCAAGCACTCAGGTCTCTCAACAGCAGGTACAAATATGATTCAGTCATTGTCCACGCTGGTGTAAACGACCTGAGACGCACCTCCTTGGACTACATGAAAAGAGACATTGAGGAGCTCTCTGATTATGTAGCCCAGACAGGTATGACCCTGACCTTGAGCAGTATCCTACCTTCACCAAGAATGATGCCACAATACAGAGATAAGATGATCAGCTTTAACAATTGGCTTAAACACTGGTGTCATTCAAAGGGGATCCAGTGTCTGTCTGCCTGGGATGACATGCTGGACAAGCCACGCTGCCAAGGGCGGCTTGCACCTGTCACCCTGGGATTCGGATATTGGCAAAGGCTCTTGCCACCCCATAGTGCCTTTTTAGGCAAGGCTCAAATTCTAAACTTACCACCCTAGAACACAAAAAAGGAAAAAAACTAAGGGTAATGCTGCTCAATGCCAGAAGTCTAAATCTCAAAATGCACGCACTTGAGGCCCTTCTCAGTATGGAGAACATCGATGTCTGTGCTGTGACAGAAACCTGGTTCAAGGCTCCTGAGAGCACCCCGCTATCAGGTTTTACCTCATATCATGCGTTCTGGCCCCAAAATCTGGACAATACCAAGAAAGGAGGGGGTATCCATATTCATCAAGGACACCCACACCTCAAGACTGGTGGCAACACGATGCATCGGAGACCATCCAGGTGCAATTAACCATAGGCAAGACTGCTCTGCAAATTGTAGCATGTTACAGGCCACCCTCACAAACTCAGGAACCTCACATGGCCTTCCTGAAAACACTAGAGCGGATAAATGTATCACCAAACACCATCATACTAGGTGACTTCAATTACCCTAATATAGACTGGGAACACTACTCAAGCCCAAACACCCTAGCCCAAAAGTTCCTGGAATTCATAAACTCAAATGCCATGGAACAACTAGTCACCATCCCCACAAGAGGAGATAACATACTTGATCTCATCATCACGAACATGGGAGCACAATGTTCAACACCGGAGGTGTACCCCTCACTGGTGAGATCAGACCACAAACAAATCTCGCTGGAGGTCCTCATCCCACCCCCACCTGAAATAAAAAGACCACAGTAAAGAACTTCTCAAAAGCCGACTTCACACTTCTAAAGACTAGTGTGGTCTCCTTTAAGGCCCCGAGCGTGGAAAACAGTACTCAAGCCGCTGAATCACTTACAAATGCCTTCTACCAGCACCTGCAGGACTGCATGGATAAGGCAATCCCAAGCAAAACAAAGACTCTTTGTACCAAAGGCAAGCATCCAGTCTGGTGGACCCCAGCCATAAACAAACTCTACAACAAAAGGAGGAAGCTACTACAAGATAGAGCAAAATCCTTAAAAGGTAAGACACCCTTGATCACTATAAGTAAAAACTAAGAGCTCTCATAAAATCATCCAAAGCAAATTTCGAGAGAAAAATAGCTAAAGACTCAAAAGACAATCATAAGGCCTTCTTTAGCTATGTTAGAAACCTGGGAGGAAACTCCCAGATATGCTCAGAGCTAGTTCAAAATGATGTGAAGATTACTGATCCTACAGACATTGCCAACATACTGGCTGACAGGTTCAGTGCAAACTTCTCCCCTCCCCAAAGGAGAGATATCTATACCAAACGATTGCAGCCCCCAAACATCTCCAGCGCCCAAGTGAGAACTGCTCTCTCCAAAGCAAAAACACAGCATCCATGGGACCTGATGGTGTCCCCGGCTGTGTGCTCCATGAACTCAATGAGGAATTAAACCCACAGCTAGGACAGCTGTTTAATCAAAGTCTTACCTCTGGATACATACCCAGGAGTGGCGCACTGCAACTGTGGTACCACTTCACAAAGGCGGTGCCTCCACCGACCCTGGAAATTACCGCCCATTAGCTTGACAAGCCTTATCTGCAAAGCCATGGAGAGGATCATAATGGACCTCATAAATAAAGACATAGGGAATTTGCAGACTTTGGATCCAACCCAGTTTGGCTTTGTCAAAGGCAGATCATGCCTTTTAAACTTGGTTGACTTTTTGAAACAGTCACCAAAGCCATTGATGAGGGAAAGGCAGTCCATACAGCCTACCTCGATCTGGCTAAGGCCTTCGATACAATACCCCATTCGGGTATCATTGAAAAACTCATCAGCTTAAATGTCAACCCATACATCACAAGATGGGTTGCAAACTGGCTGAGTGACAGAACCCACAGGGTCAGAGCTGCTGGCGCCATGTCAGACTCAAAGCCTGTCACAAGTGGTGTCCCACAGGGCTCAGTCCTGGGCCCACTCTTGTTTGGCATCTACTTTTCCAAGTACAAGCAAACACAGGAGGGTTATGGCTGACAAAGTTTGCAGATGACTGCAAACTGGGCCATAGTAGAAAACACATCTGACACAGATATCCTTCAGAAGGGTCTCACAGAAGCGGATAACTGGTGCCAGAGCCACGGCCTAAAGTTAAATGCCAAAAATGCATAGTCATACCCTTCGGGAAAAACAAGGTTACCCCTAGCTACCAAATAGGTGGCAATCCACTGAGCACAGAAGAAGTTATCAGGGACCTGGGGACCCAGGTTGATAGTAGTCTGTCATTCGACACCCATGTAGCTAAAGTAGTTAGGAAGACCTTCTACATTGCCCACCTTATCATGAAGGGATTCTCATCTAGATCAAGGGAGGTCATAGTCTCCCTTTACTCATCACTCATCAGACCAATGATTGAGTACAATGCCCCATTCGGAATGTATCTGACCCGACACTTGCAGCAGCTGGAGAGGCCACAAAAGTTCCTCACCAAAAGGATAAAGGGTCTCAAAAATCTGTCCTATGCTGCCCGACTGAAAGAACTCCAGCTCTATTCAGTCGCTTACCGCTTGCTCAGAGGTGACCTTTGCCTAACATACAAGGCCATGTCAAACCCAGATTTGATGAATATGCTTCACCTCAAAAATCTAGATCCATCAGAGCCACAAGGGCGGAGACTTAAACCTTGACACGGCTATTAATAGGACGTGCTGGAGGGATAGATTCATCACCCAAAGACTCCCTATGCTGTGGAACAAAATCCCGGTACATGTGAGGCAGAGCACCTCGCTGGCCTTGTTCAAGAGAAATCTTGACCAATGGATGGGAGATCGCAGATATACCCCAGGGATTACCTCAGTGTCACTGCTCGACAGAGGCACAGAAAAATAATGGGTATAGTTCCCCATACTAAAGGGGTGGCCTAAGCCACAAAACGATGGGCTAGGCTTGTAAATGCCCTCGGGCAGATAGCCTAGTATGAACCTATGAACCTATGAACCTATGAAAAGGTTGTTAGGTATATTTGCCTATGAAAACAGTCTCAGCTAGATTATAAGAATATTATCTAGGTTGGGAAATATAGTTCTCAAACTGAGCAAAATGAATAGTGAAAAATATTACTATCTATTGTTGGCAGTAACCATTTGAGCTTACTTTAATAATGTTACCTATCTCTTGTCCAGTTAAAGACAATGCCCCAGTGTGATACTATAGGAATGTAAACTATACAAATGCAAATTACTTTTTTATGAATACTCCATAAAATATTATATTTGCAGCCATGAATGCAAATGAAATGCGTCACCTAGTGAAAAATAGGATTACAGAGTTAAAATTAACAAGGAATTGTAATGCTGAAAAACACACTTTCTTTCTAAAAGCAATAAAGTTTCAAGACAAAATGATTAATCAAGGTTAGTAATAAACTCTTGATAAGAGAAAATATGGCAAAAGTAATCAATTAACGTCTAGAATGAATTACTTTGGATTAATAAGAAGAGTTAACTCATCAGCAAGCCTGTGAAGAACATTTAAGAAATAATATCAAGGACATTACATTTTGTCATAGATTTGAAAGGGCAGGGATAATAATGCAAATATTGGTTATTTCAAATAGAGAAATAAGACTTGGAACAGAAGAATTTGTAAAACTCTTTACAAAACATTATTCAACTATTTGCAGTGGAAATGTAAGTATTGCACTTCTGACAAGACAAAACAAACAGTTTTCACCTTTTAATATTAGTGATTACAAAATGTTAGATATATTAGAGAAAAGGTTTTGCAATTATGCAATTGGCAGAGATGAAATGTCTGTCAGACATAAAATTGCTCAGGGAATATCTTGAGACACCTCATTACTGACATTTCAAGCATTCTATACAACTGAACGAATACTGTGACAAACTTCCAGTTTTGGGGTAAGAGCTATAGATCATGCAATATATGTAAGTGATTCGACCCCATTTGAAATCCATCATCTTGCGGATATATATATATATATATATATATATATATATATATATATATATATATATATATATATATATATTATATAGGAAAAGTAATGAATTAGCAACCTTACTTATAGAATTTGAGCAGCTAGGTATATGTAATATCCATCCACATGTGTACATGGAGAACAAATCAATTTTTTTTTTGCTAATAGTAACATAATTTTAGCAATTGAACAAAACTACAAACATATGTCGTCTTGACTGACTTCAGCACTCGAGAGGCTGGATTACAACAGACTGATGTGGAATCCTGTTTTAAGATTAATTCATTTGCACCATTACTGAATTGGATTGGAGAATATTTAACAGAAAGGAATTGACAAACAGAATATGATGGCTTTAGTCATCCTAATGGCAAAGAAGGATGAAATCCTGAGTGGGACCCAGGTGACCTGGCTTGGGTGCCTGTTGCATCATGCAGCAAGGAAGAATGTGCCTATGCTGGTGGAAGGGACTAAACTGGTATAGACTGACCATCCTTTTATCTCTGTTGGAGGCCCTGGCTTGCAACAGCTACCAAGCTCACATGTAGGAAGACCGAGACAGTATGGACAACCTAGGGCCAAGGCCAGACATATCATTGGGGTGCCACTCCTCATTATCTGACCCAACTCCTCTAGATGATGGCAGCATGGAGGGGAAAGATTATGAAAACCATAGAACACACACACAAACAGTGCATATGTTACAAAGAGATCATGTATATGATGCTTCAAGTTTCAGCTCCACTCTGCCTCCCTATCATAAAGCTCATCTGCCCTTTTCCATCTTGGTTGTAATGGCTTTTTCTAGGGGGACATCAGCTGACAATCCGTAAGTCTCCTCTCCCTTTTGCTTCATTACGGTGACCCTGCCCAGGTACAGTACTGTGCATGGAGGATGGGATCAATGGAATTAAATCCAGGAAGCAGATGGTGAGCTAGGGAACATGCAAAGGAATCCAAACATGTAGAACATGATAGATCCTAGAGTAAAGCTATGGGATATGATAAGGACTTTTGTGATGTCCTACCTCTTACATTTTCACAGATTTTTTTGACAATCATTTCCTGAATGAAGCTAAGAGTGTAGATTTACCCTTAAAAATTTCTGTGTACATCAGCTATATCAGTGCAGAATTTGATTGCACCAATGTGTTACAATCAGTTCAAGAAATTTTGGGCATGATATGAATGCATTAATAAAAATCTCACCTTGTTTCTGGAAAATATGTTTCTTCCAGGATTACAGTGAATTTCTTGGTCACCCAAGTGTAAGATGCAATTTCTCCAGCATAGCAGCTCAAGGTGGATGCTACTTGTGCAATGCAGCTCAATTCACATACGGGTGAAATCCTAGTGTGACCTTAAATTCTAGGTATTTCATCAAAGATTTTTTAAGTATAATTTCCAGTTGTTATTAGAGTTCTATTATAATTGCATATTTTCAGGTCTCAAGCACTCATTGGAGACACAAATAAAAAATAGGTTTATATGAAAAATGAAATAAAAATGAAATTATAGTCCTTTTGGCTTTCCTCATTCTGTTTTAAAAGATAAACATATTATTTATAGTAACTTGTGCATAGTTAACAGTCTACAGAATTTAATCCACCATACAGGCTCAGGACATGTGGTTACCCAAGTGATAAGACTACAAACTGAAGCCAACAGCTACAGGCCTTGCTTGACCTTACTCCAATCTCCACAACAAACATCCTCACTTGAAGCTCATAACTTTAACAAGGACTATTGCTCTGACCTACAATGAACCTTTAACTAAGGCGCTATCTTCTTGATCTGACTACAGACTCTTATACAGACCTAATACCTCTCAGTTATCTCATTGGTACAATTGATTGCATACACAGATAGTCTTTAGAATTTTAAAGACAGAAGGAACATTTCAAGACACACCCCATTTTCTAAGAACAAAATTTCAACACACCTATATAAAAATCAAGGTCAAATTAGTTTTTTTTTTTTTTTTAGTTTAAAATGTTGAATATAGCAAAATGACAATTTTATGACTGGTACCATTAAGAAAAAAATGCAAATTCCAGCAAATTAATGTTCACCTCTAAAATGCTAAATTGCATGAAAATGCTGGATCTTTCTAGAACTCAGATTGTTCGCATTTTGTATTGTATGATAGTGTCTTAGAAAAATACAACAGTGTATTTGATGTAAAGACATTTGCAGTGAAGCTGCTATGAAATTGAATGCTGCAGTAACAGCTTTAAAGCCAAAATATTTTTTGTCATCACTGTTCTCTTTTTGTACGCAGAGTTGTCAGTTAGAACATTGCCGTCGCTGACAGAGTAAACATCCTATGACTGTGTAGAACTCACACAAAAGGTTCGCAAATAAAGTTAATATGATTTTTCTGCCCAAAATAAGGCAGACTGGTGCCTGTTAAACTGAAACCTTCATACAAAATCAGTCTTCTCCATATATGTTGCTACTGTCTATGCACAGCTCTAATTTTTGACTTTGATAAAAGTGAAGGAAATAATTGCAGTAATGCATTTTCCTTCTTGCTCTAAAATATGTTCACAGCCACCCTCTCAAAAATGTTACATTGATGTTGGTTTAATAGTTTCATAGTTTCATAGTATAGTACTAGGCCATCTGCCCTGGGGCATTTGTAAGCCTAGCCATAGTGATGTGGCATTTGCCACCCCATGAAATGGTACAAAAATGTACAGAATAAATTTAGAATACTGTGTCTAGTAGTGACACAATGACAGTCCCCTTATATAATAGAATTAGTTTACTGTGCCCCTGTCTAGCAGTGACACAGATGTGACCCCTGGGGTAAACTTACGATCTCCCATCCACTCATCAAGATTTCTCTTGAAGAGAGTCAGTGAGGGGCTCTGCCTATTATGAACTGGGATCTTGTTCCAAAGCATGGGAAGCCTCTGGGTTATGAATCTATCCCTCCAGCATGTCCTATTCATACTTGTGCCAAGGTTAAAGTCTTTAGCTCTCGTGGTCCTGATGGACTTGGATTTTTTGAGGTGGAGCATGTCCATCAGATCCTGATTGGACATGGCCTTGTACGTCAGGCAGAGATCACCTCTGAGCAGGCGGTATGATACTGAATAGAGCTGAAGTTTCTTTAGTCTGGCAGAATAAGACATATGTTGGAGACCCTTGATCCTCTTGGTGAGGTACTTTTGTGGTCTCTCCAGCTGTTGCAAATGCCGGGTGAGGTACATACCAAATGGGGCATTGTACTCAATCATGGGTCTGATGAGGGAGGAATATAGGGGTACAATGACATCCTTGGATCTGGATGTGAATCCCTTCATGATGAGGTGTGCAAGGTAGAATGTTTCTCTAACCACTTTGGCAACGTGGGTATCAAATGAGAGGTCGCTGTCGACTTGGGTCCCTAGGTCTCGGATTACTTTTTCAGTACTCAGTGGGTTGGCTGTCTATGTGATAATTTGTGGGTACTTTGTTTTTCCCAAAGGGGATGACTATACATTTTTTGGCATTTAGTTTAAGGCCGTGACCCCGGCACCAGTTGTCCGTTTCTGTGAGGCCTTTTTGTAGGATGTGTGTGTCTGCTGGTGTATCGACTATGGTGCCTAGTTTGCAGTCATCTGCGAACTTTGTCAGCCACAGCCCTCCCGTGTTTGCTTTAACATCTGAGAAATAAATGCTGAACAAGAGGGGTCCCAGGACAGATCCCTGTGGGACACCACTTGCGACTGGCTTTGAGTCTGACATTGCTCCAGCGATTTTAACTTTATGGGTTCTGTCCTTTAGCCAGTTTGCAACCCATATAGTGACATAAGGGTTTACATTTAAGCATTTGAGCTTATCTATGATGCCTGAGTGGGGTATTGTGTCGAAGGCCTTAGCCAAGTCCAGGTATGCTGTATGGACTGCTTTGCCCTCGTCAATGGCTCTATTGACGGTTTCGAAAAAGTCAACCAGGTTTAAAAGGCAGGATCTGCCCTTTACAACGCTGAACTGGGTGGGGTCAAGCGTCTGTAGGTCCCCTATGTCTCTGTTTATGAGTTCCATAATGATTCTTTCCATAGCTTTGCAGACCAGGCTGGTTAAGCTTATGGGACGGTAGTTTCCAGGGTCTGTAGAGGCACCCCCCTTGTGGAGTGGGACCACTGTTGCTGTATGCCAGTGTTCAGGTACATATCCCGAAGTAAGGCTAAGGTTAAATAGCATTTTTATGTGTGGGTTTAGCTCCTCTTGGAGTTCACGTAACACGCAACCCGGGATACCATCAGGTCCCATTGATGTTGTGTTTTTTGCTTTGTTTAGGGCGGTTCTCACTTGGACATCTGAGATGACAGGGAGATTGCATTCAGCTGGGATAAGTATTTCTTCTTTTGGGGGTAAGGAGGGGAGAAATATGCACTGAACCTGTCAGCCAGAATGTTGGCAATATCTGTGGGTTCAGTGTATTTTTTATTGTTGTGAACCAACTCTGAGCATATCTGAGGGTTTCCACCCAGGTTTCTAACATAGCTGAAGAAGGCTTTGTGGTTATCTTTAGTGTCCTTAGCGATTTTTCTCTCAAAGTTGGCCTTGGATGTTTTTATGAGAGAACGTAGTTTTCTGCTAATGTTGATCAGAGATGTCTTCCCTTCATGGGATTTTGCTCTGACATGCAGTAGCTTCCTTCTTTTGTTATACAATTTGTTTATGGCTGAGGTCCACCAGACAGGACGCTTACCTTTGGTGGAGTGGGACTTGGATTTGTTTGGGATTGCATGATCCATGCATTCTTGGAGATGTCCATAGAAAGCATTTGTGAAGGATTCGGCATCGTGGGATGTGGTATCCACTGGCACAGTGGGCTTAAAGGATACCATCTCAGTCTTAAGAAGAGTGAAGTCTGCTTTTGAGAAGTTTTTCACTGTGGTCTTTTGTGCTGGGGGTGGAGGTGGGATATGTATATCCAGGGTGATTAGTTTGTGGTCAGATCTCACTAGTGAGGGGTATACTTCCGGTTTGGAGCATTTTGTCCCCATGTTTGTGATGACCAGGTCTAGTATATTATCTCCCCTAGTGGGAGAGGTGACTAATTGTTCCAGTGCATTTGAATTTATGAATTCCAGGAACCTTTGGGCTAGGGTATTAGGGCTAGAATAATGTACCCAGTCTATGTTTGGGTAGTTGAAGTCTCCCAGTATGATGGTATTTTGTGATACATTCATATCCTCCAATGTTTTCAGGAAGGCTGAGTGGAGTTCTTGAGATTGGGAGGGTGGTCTGTAACATGCTACCAGTTGTATAGAAGTTTTGCCTATGGTTAGTTGCACCTGTATGGTCTCTGATGCTTCATGTGTTGCTACTAACCTAGAGGTGTGACTGTCCTTGATGAATATGGACACTCCCCCTCCCTTTGTGGTTCAGCCCGGGTTTTGGGGCAGAAAAGCATGATACGAGGTATAGCCTGGTAGTGCTGGGGTGCTCTCAGGAGCCTTGAACCAGGTTTCAGTTACTGCACAGACGTCGATGTTCTCCATGCTGAGGAGTGCATCAAGTGTCTGCATCTTGAGATTTAGACTTCTGGCATTGAGCAGCATTACCCTTAGTTTTTTTTTCCATTTTTGTTTTCTAAGGAGGTGGGTTTGTCTTTTGAGCCTTGCCTAAAAAAGGCACTATGGGGGTGGCAAGAGCCTTAGCCAATATCCGGAAGCCCAGTGGTGACAGGTGTAAGCCATCCCTTGCGAAGCAGCATGGCTTATCCAACATGTCATCCCAGGCAGACAGACATTGGATCCCCTTAGAATGACACCAGTACTTGAGCCAATTGTTAAAGCTGATAATCTTGTCTTTGTATTGTGGTATCATTCTTGGTGAGGGCAAGATGCTGCTCAGGGTCAGGGTCATACCAGCCTGGGCTACATAATTGGAGAGCTCCTCTATGTCTCTTTTCATGTAGTCCAGTGAGGTACATCTCAGGTCATTCACACCAGCATGGACAATGACGGAGTCATATTTGTACTTGCTTTGGAGTGACTTGAGTGCGTGTGTTATGTGGCGGATCCTAGCTCCCGATAGACAGCTCACAGTCACCTTCTCCTTGTTCAGCCTGGTCAGCGGGACATCAGTGTGTCTGACTATAGAGTCACCTATTACTAGTGTATCAGGCAAGGTGTTTGGCCTTAAGGGCTGTGATTGGTTGACACACTGATTTATTGAAGTATGAGTTGCATGTGTTTTGTTTTGAGGTGGTGGATTTTTGGGTGTCTGCTTTGGGAGCCTCTGTTGTTTTGGTAAGTTTTTTGTTATAGCCTCTGAGTATGTCTTTGTGTTTTTATGTGTTTCGTTTGCAGTTGTGGTAGGTCTATGTGGGACTGGGATTGTTGTGCGTGTGGTTGCCATCTCCTCCTGTCTGGTCATGCCAGCCCTGAGTTGAGAGAGTTCAGCCTCCAGTTTGGCTATATAGTTGCATCTCTCACATGTATTTGTGTTTGTTGGGAGGAGGAGAGGGTTGTCTGTGTACATGAGACAATTGTAGCATTGTCTCAAGATATCCAGATTGACCAGCTGAACTGGAGACGACGCCAGTAATCTACCACTCGACATGCTAGAACTGTATAAGGGACTGCTGTACCTTTAAGGGAAGTGGATATTCACAGGGGCGGTAAGTAAGTGTAGTGCTTTACTTAGTACGAGAGTGCTTACTTAGTAGAGAAGTATTGAGAACAAGTGCTAGGCTTATAATATAGTAAGTAGTCTGGTTATACTAAGAGTAGAGCTTCCCTTAAGGGAAAATTTTAAGAGTAGACTTGGCAGAGCCAGAAAAAGTTTAACCTTGTTTAACCAGTGCTGCGCTATGCGCACAACTGCGCAAAGCCGTGCAAACGCAGATTTTAAACCGTGAACTACAAAAGAGCTAGAAATGGTCCAAAACAACCAATTACTACTGCTTCTTGTGCTGAGGTCACTTCCTACAGGGACAGGTAGGCTGCTCAAGGATCCCCACTCCCACTGGTGAGCAAGAAAACTTCCTTCTATCCAAGTAAGGTAATGGACAACACAGGAACTACACCACAGCCCAGAATACAGCAATGCCTGTAAACTGGTCTAAACTAGTCGAGGAAGGTGGGAAAACAAGGATTTGTTTTTTTAGTAGAAACACACAGAAAATGCAGAGACAGTGATAAATTAGTTACACAGGCTAGCACACTTTAGTGGGCAGCCTCCACAGTTAAATTAAACAAACAACAAACTTTCGATCAAATTCGACTAAAATGTAACTTTAAGTGCAGATTTTAAAATAATGCAGCAAACAGTTAAAAAACAGTTCAAGCTAGTTCAGGGTAAGCTACTGAAACTATTCCAAGTGAAAAAAAGCAAAGATACTTAAATCCAGAAAGTAGTCGCTTTTCTGAGTTCCCTGCTGCTAGGACCACTCTGCAGACCCACGAGGAGCTTGTCTGAGTAGCATAGCCAGAAAAAAATGCCCAGAGGTGGATTTTAAACAGTGAACTACAAAAGAGCTAGAAATGGTCCAAAACAACCAATTACTACTGCTTCTTGTGCTGA
Organism: Protopterus annectens; assembly: GCF_019279795.1. Taxonomy (NCBI): domain Eukaryota; kingdom Metazoa; phylum Chordata; order Ceratodontiformes; family Protopteridae; genus Protopterus; species Protopterus annectens. The sequence goes on from NC_056749.1 coordinate 337,370,497, forward strand.
GGTCACTTCCAACAGGGACAGGTAGGCTGCTCAAGGCTCCCCACTCCCACTGGTGAGCAAAGAAACTTACCTCTATCCAAGTAAGGTAATGGACAACACAGGAACTACACCACAGCCCAGAATACAGCAATGCCTGTAAACTGGTCTAAACTAGTCGAGGAAGGCGGGAAAACAAGGATTATTTTTTTGTTTTTTTAGTAGAAACACACAGAAAATGCAGAGACAGTGATAAATTAGTTACACAGGCTAGCACACTTTAGTGGGCAGCCTCCACAGTTACATTAAACAAACTTTCGATCAAATTTGACTAAAATGTAACTTTAAGTGCAGATTTTAAAATAATGCAGCAAACAGTTAAAAAACAGTTCAAGCTAGTTCAGGGTAAGCTACAGAAGCTATTCCAAGTGAAAAAAAAGCAAAGATACTTAAATCCAGAAAGTAGTCACTTTTCTGAGTTCCCTGCTGCTAGGACCACTCTGCAGACCCACGAGGAGCTTGTCTGAGTAGTATAGCCCTCAACAGAATAGAAATCAAATAATTCTAATGTCTCTTGCTTTCACATACAACCTACCTCTGCAACCTCAAAGATAACCACTTTATCTGTAAAACTTAAATGCTTGTCTGTGATGAAATGAAAGGAATAATGCCCACAACAATGTGTGTTATCTATTTTATTGCTCTCAAACCATACTTATGATGGTTCAATGATAACAGAATGTTCCTTTGCATTCACAAACTGCATACCCTATAGAGATAACCACTTTTTGTGTACACCCCCTTGTATCTGGTATTGGTGAATGAAGAAATAATGGACACAATAGTGTATTTTGACTTTCCTACACATGTACTCATCTTTCTTACAAGCCAAATAAAGATCATTTAGTAATGATGTGCTATCCCTTTGCTTTCAGATAGTCTGCCATATTGCCTTCCACCAATGGCTTTTTTAACCCTATGCCTGATATTTGTCTGTAATTTGTACAAACGAAATAAAGTCCAGGAAAATGTATTTCATCTTGTGTCACCTAAATGCAACCCACACTCTAATAGCTTTAAAAAAGTCATCGTCTTGCGCAGTGGTGAATATTATAACTACTGCCCAAAGATATATCCAGACTATAACCTCAAAAGAGAACTTTCACTGTAGATCATAGGATCTGCACTTCCCAGTAACCTGTCATCAAATGTCTAGAATTTGGCAGTGTGATCAGTAACATGAGTTGTGTTTAGCTTGCATAGAAACAAAACATAAATTGCCTGTTCATGGTCAATTAAAGGGAAGTAAGTGAAAAACCATGCTGAACTAAGAACATCTATGTCAGATGCCAACCCATTTTGTCTTAAACACTTTAGGATAATAATTTTGGAAGTAGAATTAATTAATAATAAAAAGAATATTTCTAAAGTGCACTGAAAGGGGGAATGGTTTCTTTTCATTTTAGAATCACTGTTTTACATTAAACAGTAATATGTGGCAATGCAGTTATCTTGACACATTCAGTTCTATCCTGACCTATAGGTATTTAAGGCAAAACATCAATGGCATAGTGGCAGTCAAAATAATCCACCTTCACAGTAAAATCCAGTGCATTTCTGTAAGAATCCCCTTGCCTCATTTTATGATAGGGCTGCTCCTCCACCCCTTCAGGAGTCTACATAACTAATTACATAATTGCAAAGCATTGCGGTATCAGAAAATGTCATAATTTCAAAGTTCCATGGTAGCATACTCAATATAGCTGCTGAACATGACTGCATTGGATTCAACAAAATTCCACTGACTGCTTGAATCTCAGTGTCATAGAACCTTATATACCACCACACTAAAGCGAAGACGACTCATAATCCATGGCAAAGGGATTATGCTAGATTGAAGAAGTTGGTCACAAACAAGGGCTGTTTTTGAGAAAAAAAGTATTTTAGAAGACTTAAAAGATGAGTCAGGAAGAAACAAACAGGCAAGCTGGAGAAAAAGGTAGGACAGACATGAATGAGGTGTTTGGGATATATATGGGGATTTTTATTAAGGAAGTAAGGCTAAATATACTCGCAGGGTCTCCAAGAGTTCATGTTGTATCACCCAAGGGGAAAGAAGATAGACGCAGTAAATGGTTGACTTTTAAGGTAGGAAAGAATGGAGAGCAAAAGGTGATGATGGAAAGGTAGGCGGAATTACAAGAAGGTTATAAATGGAAAGGAATAAAGAGGAATAGCAAGGAACATTATTAGTCATGGGACATCGATTACTCAGATATCTGCAACCAAATATAACAGCAGATATTAAGAAAGCTGACAAGAGATGAGTACATGGTGCAGGCAAGCGAGAAAAGAAGTTAGAAGTAGGGAAATGCAATCAGGGAGAGGTTAAGGATTAGGATACGCCTTAAAAGGGTCAGGGCCAGACAAAGGTGATGAAAGGCAATTGTATGGCACAGTCAAGCTTAGTTTCTTTGTTTATCATTAGGAGCCTTGTTAAGGTCAAATTCACTATTTACTTTAATTATAAGAGTCGGGGGTACACAGATCAGGTGTGAATTTATTGTTCCCCAACTATTTATCAAGTTGGGTTTAAGGGAGAGGTAGGGAGCTACTTTGTTTTAAGTGCAGACTGAGGTAAGTCTAAAGTAATGGAATCCCTTTACAAACATAGCTGTTTTTCCAAAATGCTCTTTTTATGTATTCGTGTAGGTTTAGGCCTTTATAGCCATTATTACTGGTATTCTATTTCCTGTTTTAGGAGGTGTAAGAGATTAACCAGGACCAGGACATTCACAACTGACTAGGTTAACTACAGCTCATACTCAAGAGCCCATACATTACAGATAAAGTGACAGTGACCTTAGCTGGTTTCTGTAATTTAAGGAGCTCATAGCATCTTTCTGCCTAGGAAATGTTATGATCTTTCTAGTAGAGCAATGCACCTGGACAGGCAAATATCAAAGGAGGCATAATATTCAACTATGTGTAAGACTTTGGGGGGGGGGTCAACAATTTTTTTTTTTAATTTGCAAGATATGTCTTTAGTAATTAATTGGGCCAGGTAGAATGATTTCCTAACAACAGCTGAGAGATGGAAGTTAAGTGGGAGTCCATTATATATAAAATGCCCACGTTTGTAGGAACATTAATAATATATGGGATTTTTCACCAAAGAGTACTGTACTACAATATTTAGCATTGGACTGGAGCCCTTGGTTTACCAGCAGATATCCATCTTATCAGCTGGAAGCCCTAATGACAGTGCAGAGTTTACAGCAATCAGTAATCTTTGCAGCAATAAACCCCTGATGCCAGCTTAGACATCAGAGAAGAATATGATGAAGATTAATGGACCTAAAATCAAGCACTGTGTGAAGTCACTAAAGGCAAATTATTTACACAAAAGTTTGTCAGCAATTCTCACTACGTGCATTCTCTCAGTTAGCCAATTTGCTATCCATTGAGTTACATGGGGTTAATATTCAGGTAGGTCAGACAAGTGTTTGCGAAGGTATGAAAAGCCTTACCAAGATCCAGGTAGACACTGTGCACAGATTGGTCATTATCTAGTATTTCAATCACCCCATCAAAGAAATAAGAATCAGTAGGCAAGATCTAGGTCTTAAAAAGCCAGGGTGACTTGGATGAAGAGACTGCAGTCTAACAATCGCACTATTTTTGAGTTCCATTGTAATACATTGCATGTCTTTTCAAATAATACTGACAAGACTAATTGCTCTTTAGTTCTCAAAATCAGTGATATGGTTGCCATTATATAGGGGTACAACAGTAGCTATTCTCATAGATTTGGGCATGTATGCAGTGTAGAGGCTAAGAATGAATATGTTTAGAAGACATTTGAAAAGGCAATATTTAAAACTGACTAACAGACAATCAAAGGTGTTGTCAGGATCTACAGAGCTAGTGGTTTTCTTTTTAAAAAAAGTGATTAGTACTTTCTCCGAAGGAATTATGGGGAAAACAGTGTTGGGATCAGAAAGCAAGGTATAACATAGTGGAGAGGAATTTTAATTAAATTTGTGCACAAGTACTTTTGCGATGTCGATTTGAGAAGGTCGTGCTATTTGATATCAGTTTTGTGCAAATACTGAATTTTATTTTGATGATTCCTAATTGCCTGATTTAATCATGGAGGGGGAATACTTGGGTGTGGAGCAGACACTGGCTATATTTTTAACAACAAGTTCAGGGAGATTGGACCCTCTAGTTGGAGTGCAAAACTTTGTCAAAATAGTCGGGCTTAATAAAAATATGGAACTAGTGTGCATATTTACTGTTGGATTTATATGTCTGACAAATAATAGGTGAATAATAAAACTCCCAATCGCTGATTGTGTTAGGTTCAGTAAATAGGGACTGTAGATATTGTGGTCAGTGGGAGACACACAATGGATTCTTTATCTGGCAATAATATGGAAACCGAACCTTCTAACTGATTCCAGCATATCCATCAGTTCATTATCTTTGTGCAGAATTTCTAATAAGGTAATTGGACTGTGGATAAAAAGTTACCAAAACCAGATGTTCTGGATGAATGATAAGCACCGAACCCAGGTAAAGAGGGAGTGCAGTTGTTCGAACCCAGGTAAAGAGGGAGTGCACTTGTTACACTAAGACCATATATTATACAGCTGCACGTGTGTCTGAGGGTTAGGAAGACTACCAGATTGGCATTTCTTTATTAGGAAAACTGATACAGATTGAATTAGGATATTTTTTTAATGTCTGAAAGTCTAAAAAACTGACGTGTTTAAAATTGTAATGCTGTATAGAAAAGGTCCCAGTAAATAGGCAGAAACTCAAAGGCAGTGGTGAACTCCATCCTGTTGTCCTTTGCCCTCCATTGTGATGCACACAGACTTGGTACCCCTAGAATGACACCGATTAGTGATACAACTGTTAAATCCAATTAGCTTTTGGTTGAAATGTAGCATCATTCTTGGTGAAGGCAAGATGCTGCTTAAGACTAGCTTCTTCTCAGCCTTGTTCACAAATACTGAAAGCTAAACTATGTTGCTCTTCAACTACTCTAGGGTAGAACATCTAATATTTTCAGGGAATCCAGAAACTGAATAATCAAAAAGAAATAACTGAAAAAAGGGATTGGAGAAAGAAAATTAGGGTAGTGCTATTTCCTTAGTTCAGCTTCCAGAATTGGACCTGGAACTGAAGATATACATTTGCTTAATTCCATGTTCTCCTTCTCAATGAACTTGGAAGCAGGGCATTCATTCCTGTTACTGCTCCCTTTCCTATAAATTCCTTTTGCTTCTAATTTTTAAAGCTAAAAAAGTTTGTTGTACCAAAATATCGCTTGCCAGATATTTCTGGCATCTAACTTCAGACACTTTTAATGTTTAGTTTCTGATTGTACAAATGTTGGTATTTACATATTATTTTGGTGTATAATGAATTTTATGTCTCATCTAACAGCTGTTGGTGAGCATTAAATGCAAGTTGATACGTGTAAAATCATGTACTTCACATATTCCATGACAGTATCACTAAACCGAATACAGTATTCAAATAACTGAGGAAAGATATTAATAAAATCTGAAGAGTCTAAAATGCATATTTATCTTTAGGAAATACGCTGAATAGATACGACCATCACTGACTTGAGTGATAAAAAGCACATAGCTATTCTAGAGGTATTTTCAGCAGTTAGATGGCAATATCAACCTGTAATTAAATCTGATATTGTCAGGGGAAGAATGTACACCATCAAAAGAGAACACAGGTGCATATGTGAAACAAACACGTGCACACACAAAAAGCACAAACACACTTCCTTGGAAGATCTTGAAATACTTTATCTAATACACAAGCAAATCACAGGAAATTACTACTCAATAAAGAATGTCAGCTTAACTAATCAAATATTTTACAAGCATTTATTATTCTTTTGAATATGAAAATTCCTTATAAATGTAGTGTTTACAGTTCTTTGCACAGATTTTAAGCACAATTTTGTGTGCTCAGATTTTTCATTACTATTTGTTGCTCTGATATGTCACTATGAACATTTACTTTGAATGCAGCAATCCCGATGACATTATTTTGTTTCAGATATGCCCTTTAAGCAGCGTTTCACTTTTGGTCAGGAGAATAATGTCAGTAACTGGGAACATTAACCCTTAGATGGTGTTATACATTTAGCTGTAATGTTCATAGTTCATAGGTTCATAGTTTTAGTACTAAGCTAACTGCCCTTGTGAGCCATTTTAAGCTTAGCCAATTATCCCTTGTGAGACTCAAATCCTGGACCTTGTGTTTATAAGTCAAACACCTTAGCCATTAAGCCATCCTCCCAACCAAAATGTATTACTATTCTGAATCTATGGAAGTGTGGGGTCATCTCTCTCTCCTCCAGTCCTCTGCACTCAACTGTATTAATCAAAAAAAATGTCTTATGCTGCAACTCCTCTTTACAGGCAGGAAAGTATAGCGATCTAGCATAACAGTTCTTCTGTCTTTATGTCTTGACGTGCTAGCCTAGGTCCAATAATTTATCCACTGATCCAGTATTTCTTTTTTATTAGTATAAGTAGCATGAAAGCTGCTTAACATGTTGAATCAGTTGTGCATATTTATGGGTTTGTGATCGATTCTATTCAACTTCTGTGCTAGGAAAACTATTCTTACCAGGGTCAAGAATTATGTCCTAAGGGCAAAAGATCAACATTATTATTCTGCCATTATCCTCACAGATCTCTTTTTAACATTTGATATTGTTAAGCACTATATCTGTCAATCTGTAGAAGTTGAAAATAAGAATAAAAATGAGTACACCCAGCTAAAACTCTGGGCATCTCATTAGCATAGAATCTTACCACCAAGTAGCACATAGCTCGTTCTACTTTCAGAAGGAATCTGGGATACTACTCAGAAACATATGTTGAAACATTGTAAAACAAAAATGATGGAAAAATATAAGCATGTTATCAAAGAGACAGTATAAAAGCTGGTGGACCCCTGCCATAAACAGGTTATACAACAGGAGGACGGAACTAGTTCAGAAAAAAAGCAAATCCCAAGAAGGAAAGACATCCCTGATCAGGATCAGTAAGAAACTAAGGTCCCTCATAAAATCATCCAAGGCTGACTTTGAAAGAAAAATAGTCAAGGATTCAAAAGATAACCACAAAGCCTTCTTTAGCTATGTCAAGAATCCTAGTGGCGACTCACAGGTATGCTGTGAGCTAGTGCAAAATAGCACAAAATATACTGAACCCACTGATATAGCCAACATCCTGGCAGATAGATTTGGTGCAAACTTCACCTCCCTCTCATCTTCAAAAGGGTCCACAACAATACCGGAAAAGTGTAGTGTCCCGGAAATCACAGAAGCACAGGTGAAAACAGCCCTTTCAAAAGCCAAAAACACAGCATCAGTGGGGCCAGATGGTGTCCCAGGCTGCATCTTGCATGAACTACAGAACAAACTAACCCCCCCCCCCACCTAAACACGCTGTTCAACCTCAGCCTCTCCACAGGATACGTGCCCATAGAATGGCACACAGCAATGGTTATTCCACTCCATAAAGGAGGGGCCACAACTGACCCTGGTAACTATCGTTCCATAAGCCTGACTAGCCTGGTCTGCAAGGCTATAGAGTGCATCATCATGAAACTCATTAACAAAGACATTGGGACCCTCCAAACACTTGACCCGACCCAGTTCGGCTTTGTTAAGGGCAGATCATGCCTACTAAACCGGGTTGACTTCTTTGAGACAGTCACCAAGGCCATAGATGAGGGAAAGGTGGTTCACACAGCCTAACTTGATCTCCCCAAAGCATCTGACACCATTCCTCACTCAGGTATTATAGAAAAACTCACAGCCTGAACATAAACCCCTACGTCACAAGATGGGTTGCCAACTGGCTTACAGACAGAACTCACACGGTAAGAATAGTGGGCTCCAGGTCAGACTCTAAAGCAGTCACAAGTGGTGTCCCGCAAGGCTCGGTTCTGGGATCCCTACTGTTTGGCATATATTTCTCAGAAGTACAGGCAAACACAGGAGGACTATGGCTAACTAAGTTCGCCGATGACTGCAAACTGGGAGCCATAACTGACTCTCCGGCTGACACGGACATCCTTCAAAAAGGCCTTACTGAGACAGACACCTGGTGTCAAAGTCATGGCCTCAAGCAAAATGCCAAAAAATGCATAGTCATCCCATTTGGGAAAAACAAAACACCCACAAATTACCACATGGGTGGCAGCCCCCTTAATACAGAAGGGGTAATAAGAGATCTGGGGACCCAGGTAGATAGTATTCTCTCCATTGACAATCATATTGCCAAAGTAGTTAGGAAATCCTTCTATGTGGCCCATCTAATTACTAAGGGGTTCGCATCTAGAAATAAAGAGGTTATAGTGCCCCACTCCTCGTCACTCATCAGACCCATCATAGAGTACAATGCCCCATTTGGGATGTACCTCACAAGACACTTCTAACAGCTGGAAAGACCACAAAAGCACCTCACCAAGAGGATTACTGGCCTCAAACATATGGCCTATGCAGCCCGACTGAAAAAACTCCAGCTGTACTCAGTGGCATATCGCTTACTCAGTGGTGATCTCTGCCTGACTTACAAAGCCATGTCCAACTCAGAATTGATGGACATGCTCCACCTAAAGAAATACAAATCACTGTGAGCCACATGCTCTAGTGAGCTAATCCTCGCCAACAACAATAAATAGAACATGCTGGAGGGATAGATTCCTGTCACAGAGACTCCCCATGCTTTGGAACAAAATTCCTAACTACATTAGGCAGAGCCCCTCGCTAACACTCTTCAAGAGAAGCCTTGACGAGTGGATGGGTAACAGAAAATACATCCCTGGGATCACTTCATTGGCTCTGCTTGACAGAGTCTCAGTTAATCAATCAATGGGGTGGCGAAAGCTGACACTCTGGATAGGCTTAAAAATGCCCTCGGGCAGATAACCTAGTACCTACCTATGAACCTATATAGTCATTAATGAAGTGTATTGCAAAAATTTGCCACAATGTCATTTATTTATACTCCAAGAAAAGAGAGATGTAAGATGTGTATCTTCTTTCTTTAAATTATTACCACCAATAGTATGTTGATAATAGCTTAAAAATCACATGTGAAGAAAGTGAGTCAAATCTTTGGATCGAATCAAGCCTGAAAACAATGATGCATCACCAAAACTAGGGACATGATGTGCAGGGGTAAATCAGGCCTGAAAATGTGAATGTTCTACCAGAGTGTGGACAGTTGAGATGTCTGTTGAACACACAAGCCTAGTGGATTTTTGCAACCTTAATTTGATGTTTCTGGCTCTCTGCTGTACTAGTCTGCATTCTCCTTTTCTCATGGTAGTTATCATATTATTTGTCGTGCGGGTACGTCATTCATGTATCAAGCTACTTCCAGTGTCCAACAGGGATTAATTGTTAGTCTCTTATTATGCTCCATATTTATGTTAAAATTATGTGAAGTCATTATTTGTAGAGGATTATAGTGCCATTGATATGCAGACAATATACCTATTTGCATCTCTTTCCTAAAGGACAATGCCCTCATTGTAAAAACTGCTTGTGCTTCCTCAGCAAGGAGATGGAATGCATCTAAAATTGGATGATTTGTAGTTACCTAAATCTCTGTACCTTTAGGACCGTTGTCATTACCATTTATGTCACTCTAACATACTTTCAACTATTATGTTTTAACACCTCTCATTTAAGTTGATGGCAAACTGGAGTATGTTGACAATGTATGAAATTTTGGTAGGGAGACTAATGCAACATTTTGAGACCATGAACAAGATTCAGAAAAAAGCTGGTCAGTGAGCAGGAAGGCTGTGGTAACACAATTGAGGAAATCAGTGATGCGGAGGCATATCCGCTACAACAAGGAAAGACCTCATTATCCATCTGCATGTGTCTGAATCACTCATTGATTATCTTAACTGACATTACTCATATTTCTATACAAACTCATGCATGCAATGCCACACATACACACAGTCAACCCTTTTACACTACCTATCTGCCAAACTTCCCAACACTTAAGTCTACTGTGACTTCTCCCATTCACATTAATGGGTAAACATCATTTTTTATTATTGACCAATAAAATACCGTAGTTGATGGTAAGGATTTACTCATCTGAGAGGTACTATGAATCTATTAGCATTTATAGGGGAACACCACATAGCCAATTGCCATATACCAATCCCGCCTCATTATCATTTGCAGTAAGCCAGAAAAACAGCCCACCATGAGATACACATCTTCAATGCTGAAAAGTAGCATCTATCTCATGCAACCTTCTAAATCTTTACATAGCTCCCTGACAATCATGTGACTCATTCCTATGCTTACAAATAAGTGAAAACATCCATATGCACTCTTCAAAGCCTCACTACTTGTATATACCTTTCTGAGGCTGCACAATGATAGAGGAGGAGCTCACTGGTGTGTCAGCAAGTCATTCAGCAAATAATTGGCCAGACACCAATTAGTGAATGCAGAAATGAACGTTGATTACAAGTGTTTCGAATATAACTCCAGCACACCTTTAAACTTATAATACCAATAGCTTTTAGAAGTCCTTAGCCTGAGGCTGTAAACTTCTTAAACTTCTACTTTGTGTTATCATGCCCTTACTTCAAGAATTTTTTCTTCCAGTGGGTAACGCAGTAAGTAACTTTTGGTGGCCAATTTTTGAGAGGTCCCTAAACAACAAATTTTAATGATTCTTTTTAAAGCTTTCAGTCATTTTATCTCAGCATGTTTTGTTATATTGTTGTGTTCTACTATGACTATGTGAACTGTAATTGGTACATAAATATAAATAACTTAAAAAAACTTCAGTATGAATTTATGCCATGATTCTTGAAATCACTAAATGCATTTCCTTGAAAAAGGAATATGTTATATAAAGTTATTTGTCTGGTCTTTTGTAAGTCATACCTTCTGCTAAATCAGTGGGAGATATGTCAGAAAGTATGACCTTGTTTTCAATCCCAAATGTCTGTACTTTGCACCATAGCAAGTTATTAAAGATTGCGTACCATATGTTACTCTGATAATCTTCCTATTTTCTCACATCTTCTCATACAAAATTTGAAGTTAGAGTTTTGTCAGCCTGCTTAAATTGTTCCAAATACATCGGCAAAAAAAAATCAGTGTGCGTTTTAAAAATAATCATTTTGATATTCCTGTATAGTTTCCCTAATAGTTTATACTGATTTACAGTTGTGAAATGCAACAACTAATAAATGATCATTAATAATTACTTCTGATATAAATAGGCAACATTTCAAAATTTTCCTAGGGCAATGATTCCTGTATGTTGTCTTATGGTAATCCTTGGTTAAACAAATGAAACACAGGCAAGCATGCAAATAAAGCTTCGTCTTTGTTTTCCCTCTAAAGGTTTTACAGTAGTGTTTATTTTCTTTATTACCACACAGCAACATACTATTAATTTTGCAGTGTAATAACATCAGATTATATCTGAACCCTCCTCTGTACCACAGAAAAGAAGAATTGTGCTGACAGCATATATTCTCATGTATGTTTTTGCATGCTGTGGGATTAAAAGAACGTAGAAAAGTTTTGGTTTGGAGACTGAACTACTGTTGATAGTTTGTGGTCTGCTAAGTTCTGCCAGACGATCCATTCCATTGCAGAACGTTCATCTAAAGAAAAATCCTTTTGTTTTGTGTTTACAGTCTCTTAACTGATATCCCTAAGGAGTAATAATGCTTTTCAAAATTGTGTTGCTTCAATTACTGCATTCATACAAGAAAATAGTATGCTTTGCATCTCAAAAAGCAGACATAGAACAGCACAGTTCACATCAACATTTATAAGCATTTATAAATTGAAATTCATATTGATTTAGAATAGAAATTACATCATTAATAAATTAAAAGGTTAAGCACAGACAATAAGTAGATTTGTTGTTGGTGTTTTATTGTAAAGACTTTATGGAATCTGGATATGTCTCAGATTAACAACTGGAGACATGCCAAAGTGTTTGAAACTGACAGTATCCCTTATGTGAGATGTTATACAAATGTTAAATCCTTCCCGCTGTTAATAAATAATGCAGCTGATGGATGAGGTTTGAATCTCAAAATAGTGTGAGCTATAACTGATAAATATACATCTGCACTACTGGTGAGTATACAAGGGGTAATTGCCCTTAGGAGTTTATGAAAAAAGCTCACTAATGCCTTGGGTTAAGATTTATCCAGATAAACTTTACACTGCCAACTGCAGAACAGGGTTATAATCACTGACACTCCAGGATTTCAGCCACCTCCTTCCGAGACAGTACACTCTAGCGTAGTTTTACCATCAGTAACTGAGACAAACTATTTTCTCATGTACATAATTCACAATAATTCCCAGGAGGAGTTATTTGTACTGTTTCAGTTACAGTACACCTTTTCTGTATTCATGCCACTCAATGCCACTGACTGGATTACTAATGCGATACAATATCAGTTACTAAATAGCATTATTATTATTATTATTAGGTTTACCTTTATAACCGTAATTTGCAGAAGGGCAAGTGCTCATATGAGCAATTCTAATCCACGAAATTAACAATGTCGACACACCTACATGTTGGAAAAACAGCAAATTGGACAGCTGAATTGCTGTTTTTCGAACATGAAAGTCGAAGGAAAAAAAACAAAGTGTAAAACAGGGGTGCAAGTCCCCCTGCACCCCCCCTACTTTATTATTCTAACTCAAAGATCACACTACAGTGGGGAAAGAAACCATTTCTCGATCCCCACTATAGTGCAATCTGCCCCTGAATGTCGAATGAGCAATGAACGAATCTCACTGTGCATTTGCTCAATGCACATTTGCACCTTTTTCGGTTCGGAGTTTGTATATCTTGCAGACTGCCTTTCGGGTATGTGCAGTTCGTCCTTCTGCAAATTGCAGTTATGAAGGTAAACCTTATTATTATCATCATCATCATTATTGCTGTTTTTATGTCAGACTTAATTTGCAGGAGCAATATATATATACTGTGCAGTGTGTAATGAAGCTAACCCAGTAATTTGTATAATACTTTTGAACTGGTTAAACTAAAAATAATCGTGGATATTCTCTGGGCATTACACTCAGACAGCTCACATGAAGTGCAGTCCAAGGTTTGATTTCCTTAGCCTTCATTTATCTAGTGCAAATCAAATAACCAGACAATATTTTGCTGCTTATGAAACTTATGATTAATCCTGACATTTATGATAATAAAGTTATCTGCTTATAATAACTTATGATGAATCCTGATATTTCTGACATCAACAGTGGAAGCAGCCTATATTTTGGCATACCATATGATAGTGTATCAGAGCTAATTTTTTCTTGAAAAATGGAAACCAAAAGCACCTTCAGAATGTTTAAACAAACCATGTGACTGGTTCATAAGTAGGGAAAGGGTAAACTTGGCAAATTCACAAAGTATGGCTGGTAGCATTAGGAGTCTAAACAACATGCAGCACATGGCAGAACATGTAAGAAATGTAAGAGGCCAGGATATTTTGCCATTGTCTGTAAATCTAAGAACATTTAAGAGGTTGCTACAGAATATGTCAATGAAATTAAAAATAACGTGCAGAAAGCATTTTATGAGCTCAGCTACTGTATTTGATGCAGAGGCTGACTGGCAGCAGGAATTCAGACTCATGTCACATTTATGAGTTTCAAGAAAGCTACAGGGGTCAATATTATTGTGGCATTACATGCTATATATAGAAGTTTTCCAAAGCATTTACAGTTGATTGAGGCAGAAATGTGTAACCCTGCAAGTAAGCTTATCTATATTAAAAAAATTATAGCCAGATCTGAGTGGAAGGGGCACATGTTTGGTCCTTACATAAATAATATGCTTAATATGTATGTGGTATGCCAAATAGGCTAATTGCAACCTTTAATATGGTCATTGTAGATGTGCTTGTTAAAGTTGGATTGCTTAACTGTGGACCAGTAAAAATCAAACTAAAACCAAGTAAACCAAGTGCTCTATAAGCTTTAACTGCTCTTAGAAGGCTGTACTTTCCAGTGCAGTCTAAAGTAGAGGTGAAACATGAATGCAATAACTAGAGATTATAGAAAGTATTATTGACTAACTGATTTGTGAGTTCCTATTGTCTCAATAATTAAAAATAATAGTTAAGTAATAATTTGTGTTGATTTATGTAATAATGCTCAACAATGCAGTTGTGCAATAAAGGTTTATACTACCTGCACTGGAAGACATAGGACCCAATATAGTTAATACTGGATTCTGACAAATACCAGTATATCAAGAAGGCCTGAAGTTGACAACGTTCTTCAAAAGGCTACCATTTGGTAGAACCCGAGCACCTGAGAATTTTCAAAGAAAAATGATTATTTTACTCATGGGATGATGATCTCATTATGGTGAACATCTTGGTATTTGATCCACATAAGCAAATGTATGATTTGAGATTAGAAGCAGAGTTTCAGACAATCAAGGATTCATTTCCTAAGCTTAACCAAGATGAATGCTGCTTTAGTAAAAGAGACCCTTCAGTGTTTTGAAATCAGTATATGTGATGGCAGTTTAAAGAAGATGCAAGAAGAGTTATGAGCAATAGCCAAGTCATATCTATCAATGTCCAGACAATGAAAATAGGTACAGAGTCCCTTAAAACTGGATTCATCCAGCCAAAACCTGGATGTCTAATTAGGATAAAATCTGAATGCCATATAGTTGATAACTCTTCCCACATCCAGTAGGGATGTGGAATTTTACTCAGAAAGACATGTTAAAAAACAGACAGAAACAAAAATGAAAGAAAAACAAGGACTTTATCAGTGAGATAGCGTAACATATGTAGAATTTAATGAACTGCATTGCAAAAGGCTAACACATTAGATAATTGTATTTTCTGAAAAAGGAATCTGGAAGAAGATGAGTATCTTCTTTCTTTAAATTATTGGTGCCACTAGTACGATACTCATGCAGCATGGTCTTCTGTGTAGTAGAAAGCTTCAAAACTAGAATGTGATAGAGGGGATTAAGAAAATTGTGTGAACTGGTAAGTCAAACCTGAAAACAGGGTCATAAATAGGTGCATCATGTATGGGCCTGGAAATATCAGTGATGTTCTTCGTCTTCCATTGCTGCAGTCCTGACTATTGGGGTATAGTCCGCGTCCAGTCGGCCCGAATACCAGAGTATAAGGCTGACGTCGGTCAGGGTGCATTAGACTGACGTCAGTACGTCAGGGTACTAATGCGCATGACCGACGTCATATCCTCAGTCTTTTTTGCCGCATGGTCCGATGCAGAAGCAATTTTGCGAGTGCAGGTTGGCGTACTGAAATATTTCCGAAACCGGAGTTTCAGACCGAAACAGAGTTGGCTAAGTACCCGCTAGAACATTTTGGTTTTTCTTGCCTCAGTATTTTACCGGATGTCAGAAAAAGTGAATAACTGTATTTCTTGTGGGAAACAGATACCTCATAGGGATTATCATACCTTGTGTATACCTTGTTTAGGGCCTGAGCACGACGTTGTTGGTTGCCGCTCTTGTGCTAGGTTTAACAAACGCACTATTAAGAGGAGGTTAGACTGTGCCAGGTTAGTGTTTGGGAAGCGTTGCAATTATAAAATGCCGTCGGATGCTCCGACGCCCGCTTCTTCCAAGAAGCGCAAGGATAAAACAGTGAAGCCTAGGGTTGAGGAACCGGCAGTCCCGGACGTCGGTTCTTTAGAAGGCTCAGTGGAGCCGGAGGTTTTGCCAGGAGTTTCCATGGAGTCCCAGGCAGAAACTATACTCTTACAGGATGTGCCTTCTCAAGAGGTAGGCCAGGCTGAGGGGGCTTCTCAGGTGACTGTTCTTCCCTCTCTTCCCAAGGTAGTTAGAGCTTCTCCTTCTGTTGCCAAAGCTTCTTTAAGAGGTAGGCCTAGTTCAGCTTCAGTGGGGGCTTCTCCTAGCATTTCGGGTTCTGTACCTAAGAAACATATGCTTAAAATGGCAGAAGATTTGATTACTATGATTAGGAGTTCTATGCCCCCGCCTGATAAGAGGCCTAGGGTGGAACCGAGTTTGATAGTTTTGAACAGTGTTCAGAGGCTTCAGAATCTTCTGTGGAAGATATGCAGGAGTATCCCACTTATTCTGATTCTGATGTGGATGATTCCACTCCTACAGCTTCTCCGCCTGAGGATTTCTCATTTTCAGAGACCTTGCATTCCATGAGGGAGCACTTTAAATGGGAAGGCCAGGATTACTCTGACTCCAGGAAAAGGCTTAGGGAGTTCTTGTTTTTACCCCAGCATAGGCCTTTAGCTATTCCTCCTGTGTTGAATGTGGTGGAAGATGTTTTTGCAGAGGCTTCCCTGAACCCTGATTCTTTGCCTCCTGCTCCTGTTAAGCCTGATAGGTATTATAGGGTGCCCAAGCTCATAAATATTTGTTTAAGAGTCCTAGGGCGGACCCAGAAACTATTTCCCAAGGGCCTAAGGGTGTAAAGGCTTCTGTGGTTAAAAATCCTGTTCCCACTGATAAAGAGGCAAGGGCTTTGGATAGGTGGGGAAAGAAAATGTATACTTCTTCCACTCTAGCCATGAGAGCTTTGAATTGTCAGTTTCACATGCTAAAATATCAGAATTATCTCCTTTCACAATTGAAATCTAAGGTGGATGCTTTGGCGGAAGGTATTGAGTGTAAAGAGTTGCTGGATTTGGTTCATGTGTCTGAACAAGTGGGTAAGCATTCTTTGCAATGTGGTTTTGATGCTGTACAGGCCTCCTCGAGGGTGGCTGCTACCAGTTCTGTTCTTCACAGGCATGCCTGGTTGAAGGATCAGAATTTAGCTGAGCATGTTAAGACAAGGATTTTGGATGCTCCTTTACAGTCTGATGTGTTGTTTGGATCACCTGTGGAAGCAGTTTTAAAGAAAATGGAGGACAAAGCTAAGTCTATGCAAACTGTTAAAGATTTTTGCAGGTGCAGCCACCAAGTTTAGTAGAAATTGGCCTGCTAAGGGGTGGACATATCCTGCTTATGATTCTCAGTCTAGGGGTAGGTCTAGACGTGGTAGGGGCAGGGCTCAAGGTTCTTTAGGCCTAGAACAGGGGTTCACCTGCTCAGACTTCTGGTGAGGGCAGGGTCAGTCCTTTCGTAAACAGACCCAATGACCTGTCTTTTCAGCTGCCAGCAGATTCACGTTTGGCAGCTCCTTTAGGAGGAAGACTGTCTCTTTTCAAAGAAAATTGGGACTTAATTACTCAAGACAAATGGGTGTTGGATATCATTCACCACGGTTACAGATTTTATTTCCATACAATGCCCCTTTCAAAGGCATGCCAGACGTTCCTCCTCCACAAAGAAAAGAGGCTCACAAGCAAGTTTCTCAGTTACTGCACATAGGGGCCATTCAGCCAGTCCCTGTATCAGAAAGGGGCCTAGGATTTTATTCCCGCCTGTTCCTTGTACCAAAGAAGGGAAACACGTGGAGACCAATTTTGGATTTATCTATCCTCAACACTTATCTGGACATTCCCAAGTTCAAGATGTTGACGTTACAACAGCTTTTACCTCTGCTGGGCAAAAATCACTGGATGGTAACTTTAGATCTCAAAGAAGCTTACCTTCATGTGCCTATAAGGCTAAGTTGCAGGAAGTATCTGCGGTTTCGAGCTGGAAATTCTCATTATCAGTTCTCTGCATTGCCCTTTGGCTTATCTACTGCGCCCAGAGTATTCACAAAGGTTCTGGCTCCAGTGATAGCTTATTTCAGGCTTCAAGGAATTCAAATCTATCCTTACTTGGACGACTGCCTGATTCTGGCTCAGGAAAAAGAAGTTCTTCTACAGCACCTGGAATATGTTATCGCAGTGCTAAGATGCCTAGGGTATTCTGTGAACGAAATAAAGTCCAGTCTAGTACCCTCTCAAGACATGTGCTTTCTGGGTGTGAGACTGAATACAGCAGCCCAGATGGCCTTTTAACCCCGGACAAACAAAAGAGTCTGTCACTTTACTTCCATCAACTATCTCATCAGTCCGTGCTGACTGCAAGGACAGTCCTTCAAGCATTAGGGTTCATGGCATCTTGTATTCTGGTGCTTCCCAATGCCAAACTGCATATGAGGAAGTTACAATGGTATCTCAAAAATGTATGGACACAGCACTGCCAGGATTTGGACACTGTCATTCAAATAATACCTTGCCTTCGAAAAGAATTCTTGTGGTGGGCTCAGGAATGTCACCTAAACAAGGGACTCTCTGTGACCCGGCCAGAGGCAAGTCAGATCTTAACGACAGATGCCTCGGACATTGCTTGGGGAGCTCATCTAAATGGAAAGTGGATACAAGACAAGTGGCCTGCCAGACTACAGCATCTACATATCAACATGAAAGAGATGTTAGCAGTCCAGTTTGCATTAATGGCTTTCAAGGAGTTACTTCTTCCAGGGCAGGTGTTGATTCTAACAGACAACACAACTGTCATGTGGTACATCAACAAGCAGGGGAACACATTCTTATCCTCTATGCAGGCAAGCAATGATTTTATGGGAGACTGCGCTAAGCCTGCAACTAACTCTTCAGGCAAGGTTTCTGCCAGGAGCACAGAACTCCTTAGCAGATGTGTTAAGCAGACAAATCATGGATCCCCACGAGTGGAAACTGGATCTTCATGTATTTCAGAAACTGACAGTGTCATGGGGAACTCCAGACATAGATCTGTTCGCTTCTCCACTAAACCACCAGCTGCCAAAGTATTGCACAAAGGGGTTTCATCACACAGCTTGGAAAGTGGATGCTCTGTCTTTCAGTTGGAAAAACCTTCATGTGTATGCCTTTCCACCTCTACCTCTTCTTCCAAAGGTACTGTTAAAGGTCAGACAAGACAGGCCAAAGATGATTTTGATAGCTCCAGACTGGCCTCGCCAACACTGGTACCCTCTACTACGGAGTCTGGTAAAGAAGCCTCCATGGCCTTTACCTCTGATTCCTCATCTGTTATCTCAGAAGGACGGTCATTTGCTCAATGTCAAGCTACACTCTCTCCATCTAACAGCTTGGCATATTCTGTGTTGAAACACAGCAGGTCTCAACTTCCTCAACAAGTTTTAAATGTGATTATGGAAGCTAGAAGACCTAGTACAAGGAAAGTGTATGCAGAAAAATGGAAGAGATTTTTATTTTGGAGTACGGCAAAGCATTTGGAGATTTCTGAGCCTAATTTGAATGTGGTTCTTCAATATCTTACTGAATTATTGGACAAAGGTTTGTCCTTCTCTTCCATAAAGATTCATGCTGCAGCAATTTCAGCTCACTATGATTGTGACCCACCTTTGTTTTCGCATCCTTTGTTCAAGCAGTTTCTTAGAGGGGCAAAGAATATAAGACCCCCACGTAGAGCTCCTACTCCTGCTTGGGATCTCAATTTTGTGTTGGAAAAACTTACTCTACAACCTTTTGAGCCTGCAGCTACTGCTGAATTGAAATACTTGTCATGGAAGACTGCTTTTCTGTTGGCCATTACTTCTGCAAGAAGGGTGTCTGAGTTGCAGGCCCTTATGGCAGTAGAGCCCTTTTGATTTTCCATAAGGATAGGGTATCATTACGCACTAATCCTTCTTTTATGCCTAAGGTGGTTTCTAGTGTGGCCTTAAACCAAACTATTCATTAGCCTACGTTTTTGCAGATCCTCAAAATAAAGGGGAAAAGATTTTGCACACTTTAGATGTACACAGGCAATTGCGTTATTATTTAAGCAGGACTAAGGATTTTAGGCAGTCTCAGCAGTTGTTTGTTTCTTTTGCTTTGAGTTCTCAGGGCAAGCCTGTGTCAAAACAAACTATTTCTAGGTGGATTGGTTTCTGCATTGCATTTTGTTATTCCCATCATGGCAAGGAGATTCCAGCTGGGATTAGGCCTCATTCCACCAGGGCTACTGCCACTTCAACAGCATTTCTAAGGGGTGGCAACTAAGGATATTTTGGAAGCAGCTACTTGGAGTTCAGTGCATACTTTCTCTAAGCATTATCACCTTCCTATCTACTCTAAGTCTAGGGCTGGTTTTGCCACAGCTGTTTTGCAAGGCATGTTGTCAGCTCCTACTTCTTTGTAATTTGCCAGCCTCCCTTACCTCTGCTTTGGGATTCTACCCAATAGTCAGGACTGCAGCAATGGAAGACGAAGAACATAGTACAGTTTTGTACCTACCATAAATGTAGATGTTCGAGGATTCCATTGCTGCAGTCCAATTTACCCTCCCTCCTTCCCCTCTCTATTTAGGGGTGGTTGTGTAGGTGAGTTTACATGTTTATATTTTTGTATATATTGTTGTATATATTGTACATGTTTTTGGTGCAGGTTTTTTGGGACTTGTCTTTTTAGGGTCTTCTGACATCTGGGGCAAGAAAAGACTGAGGATATGACGTCGGTCATGCGCATTAGTACCCTGACGTACTGACGTCAGTCTAATGCGCCCTGACCGACGTCAGCCTTATACTCTGGTATTCGGGCCGACTGGACGCGGACTATACCCCAATAGTCAGGACTGCAGCAATGGAATCCTCGAACATCTACATTTATGGTAGGTACAAAACTGTACTTTTCTCCAAAGTAAGCACAGTTAAAAGGTTTAAACCAAGTTGCAAGATCTAGCATGTGTAACTGAAACTACACAAGTACTAAGTGTGATAAATTAGTTGTGTAAGTTTTACCTGACCTTTCCACAGTATTCCATCGTAAAACAGAGTTGTTAAGTTTATTTATTTATTTATTTATTTTATTTATTTTACATTTGTTGACCGGGATAGTCCAACTGGATATATGTCCATTTTCAGTGGAGGCCCATGGAGAAAAGCTCCAAGGTGACAATTTACAGACATACAGATAATATATTTCACCTAGGCCCATTAGCTATGTAGTTGGGCACACATAAAGGAATTAAGCATCAACAAGGTACAGTTGACAATAAGTATGTAAATAACAATACATAGTGCAAAATAACACAGATATGCCAACATTCTTCAGTTGTGGTATACAATTTTATGAGGATAAAACATTGGGTATTTGTTAAGCCAATAATTACAATAGTGTAGACATGGCACAGGTATTAGTCTGGCGAGGAACAGGGACATAGCCATTTAATGCTGAGGTAAGATTTGAGAGTTATTTTAAATTTAGAAAGGGATGTTTCTAGGGTTAAGGATGTAGGCAGGGAATTCCAGATTTTGGCTATATAAGAAGAATATAGGGAGTCACCAGCATGGTTGTGAGATCTGGTAACTGCTAACAGTAATTTATTTGTGGAGCGGAGTTGCCTAGGACAGGAATACTGTTGGATTATGTTTCTTAATGAAGGTGTTGTGCTTGGATGATTGAACAGCTTATGTGTGATAATCAGCTGGTTATAGGTTAGTAGGTTTGGTAGTTCAAGCCAACCCAATTGCTTTAGGTTTTGGCAGTGATAAGTTCTGAAGGAGCTGTTGTTGGCAAATTTGACTATCTGATAATAGCAGGAAGTCAATTTATTGGTTTCTGTTTTGGATAGGTTGGTCAAGATTGGTGATGCATACAGTAGAGTTGAGTGAAGGTGTGTTTGTGCTATTGTAGTTTTAGCATTCTGGGTCAGGAATGATTTGTGTTTGTAGAGACTTCCCAGCTTTTTGTTAGTATTTGTTATGGCCAGATTAATGTGTACATCAAATTTGAGCTTGTTATCAATAGTGATACCTAGAAGTTTGTCTGGTAGTCAGGTGAAATAGGGGTCCCATTTATTGAGTGGATAGTAAAGGATGAGGTGGGGGCAGTAGTGACTGAGGGATGAAATATGAGGAGCTTAGTTTTTTGGGAGTTGAGTATCAAGGTATTATCAGTAAGCCAGTCTTCAACTAAATGAATATTTTCCGGAGTTTTTTTGTGTAGGTCTGCTAGGGTAGGGGTGCTGCACATTATAGTAGAGTCATCAGCATATTAGATAAGGTTTGAACTATTTACAGCTGAGTGGAGATTGTTAGTAAAAATTAAGAATAGTAGGGGGCCCAGTATAGATCCCTGAGGTACACCAAGTGTCACAGGTAAGAGAGGAGACAAGTTATTGTTCCACAGTACTGCCTGTTGTCTATTGCTGAGGTAGTTCTTAAACCAGGAAATTTCCAATTTTTCTAGGCCTAAGATAGAAAGATGGGAGATTAATTTTTCATGATTAACCATGTCAAATGCCTTTGATAGGTCTAGGAAAAGGGCTGCAGAAGGCTTACCATTATTTATGTTGTGGTTAATGGTATTAGTGAATGCTAGCAGGGCAGTGGTTGTGCTATGACCTGGACGGAACCTGTGTTGGGTTTGTGATAAGAGTTCTTGATTAATAAGGTGGGTCATTAATTGTTTGTGAATACATTTTGCCAGTATTTTAGCAAGTGGGGATAGGATAGCTATTGGCCTGTAGTTAGATATATCATAAGAATTGCCCCCTTTATGAAGGGGTATAATATAGGCCGTTTTCCAGATCAAGAGTACTGAGCTTTCAGAGATGGATCTGTTTATTGGGAAAGAGACTGGTATGGCTATTACAGTTGCTGCCAGTTTTAGGAATTCGTTGGGGAGGAAGTCTACTCCTAGTGTTGTTGGTTTTAATTGATAGAGTCATTTTCTTAAGTAGGAGGTTGGGGTGGGTCAAAGCATAAAAGTTAGGCTATTAGGTTTGGGGTCAACAGTAGTGGTTTTGGTAAGAGTTTGTTTTCGTGAAAGGGCAAGTATGGTCTCAGTAAAGAAAGCATTGAATGATGTTTTCTTTCATTAACCCTGTTGTTGGGGGTGGAGTGGAGATTTTTCCATGGTATAGTAACCTGTTTAATCCTGCCCAGAATTTATTTGGGTTGTTCATGTGTTGATTTTGGGGGTTGATAAAGTAATTTCTTTAATCTTGCTTGACTAATTGTTTGGTTAGATTTCTAATCTGTTGGTAGGTTTGCTGTGTACTTGGAGTTTTGTTGGATCTCCAGGTTTTCTAGGCTCTATTCCTTTCTGTTATTTTTTTGTCTTGTTTCCCTAGTTACGTTCAAAAATGTCCCCTGCGCGTAAGGAGCTGCCCGGCTTTACGTGAAACAGCAACAAGGAAATAAGCCAGCAGCAAGTAGACTGTAATGAAACAAAAAGTAGTTTAATAAAAACTACTAAAACAGCATAGTAGCATCCTAACACAAACCGGTTTCGGCCTCGGTTTTGAACCTAGCCTTCTTCAGTGTACAGCAAGGAGGCTTAAAAAATTGCTGAATTTAAACCAGTAAAGCCATCCTGATTGGTTAAACAATAAACATGTGCTGATAAATAATCAGCAAAAATTAATACATACAAATAATACATACAAATACATTTGGGACCAAAAATACAAAGAATAACTATATATATATATATATATATATATATATATATATATATATATATGTATATATATTTTTTGTTATATATATTTTTTATATATATTTTTTTAAACTTCAAATATACAACAAGGATATGTCCTATATAAAGATGTTTATTTATAAGCATTCATTTAACCCTGGATTAAATAATGCACCCAATTTAGTTATCCATTTCTTTTCTTTTAAATCAAGTTTTTTATGCCAGCCGCTCTTATTGGTTCTATCACAGTTTTTGATATTACATTTTTTGCCAATTGTAATTCGGACTGGGCCATTTATTTGGCATGTTGTACCTGCCACTCATTCTATGTTGGGCAAACATCTCGACCAGTCAGATTACGTGTCTCGGAACACCTTAGTGACATCAGATGCAAAAAAACATCCAATGCACTATATAAACATACTCTTACACATGGTACTGCACAATTTCATTTTACTATTATTGATAAAATTATTGGTGATAGAACCAATAAGAGCGGCTGGCATAAAAAACTTGATTTAAAAGAAAAGAAATGGATAACTAAATTGGGTGCATTATTTAATCCAGGGTTAAATGAATGCTTATAAATTTTTGGTCCCAAATGTATTTGAATGTATTATTTGTATGTATTAATTTTTGCTGATTATTTATCAGCACATGTTTATTGTTTAACCAATCAGGATGGCTTTACTGGTTTAAATTCAGCAATTTTTTAAGCCTCCTTGCTGTACACTGAAGAAGGCTAGGTTCAAAACCGAGGCCGAAACCGGTTTGTGTTAGGATGCTACTATGCTGTTTTAGTAGTTTTTATTAAACTACTTTTTGTTTCATTACAGTCTACTTGCTGCTGGCTTATTTCCTTGTTGTTGTTTCCCTAGTTAATCATGGAACTGTTTGGATTTAACTCTGGTAGTTCTTTCTGGAGCATGTCTATTTAGTATTTCTAGAAATGTGGAGTTAAAGTGATTGGTGGCTTCATCTAGAGGCAGGTAATATAGTTGGGACCAGTTGTAGAGTTTTAGGTCATTTAAGAAGTTTGATAGGTTAAAGTGTTTTTTGTTCCTAATTGTTTGGAGTATAGGGGTTTGGGGGTGTTGGGAGTTATGTTTAAGTAAGAAGGTAGCCTGATGGTCGCTTAGTGAGTCAGGAAGTATGCCTGCTTGGTAGGAGGAAGGAATTTTATTTAGTAAAATCCAGTCAAGAAGAGTTTCTTTTTTTACTATTGTTGGTTACTCTAGTGGGTTCTTTGATTAGTTGAGCAAAGGAAGCTAGGTTGATATGATTAGTGGGAGCTTGGGAAGAGCATGTGAGCCAGTCAATATTAAAGTCCCTAATACAATAGTCTCACGTGGCAAGGTTTGTGATAGCCATTGTAATAAACTTTCCATGATAGGGACATTATTGCCTGGGGGGGGGTATAACCTGTTACTAAGCTGATCATTTTGTTGTTGCCTATCTTGAGATTAGTCAATAGTATTTCTGCTTTGTCCAAGGGAGGTATTGGTAACTCAGTTTTAGCTATAGTAAGTGTATTTTTGTAAAGCAGAGCAATGCCACTGCCCTTCTTGTTCAGTCTATCTTGTCTAAGGATACTGTATCCAGGTGTCAGGATTTCTGTATCTTTGGTAGTTGGTTTTAGCCATGTTTCTGTTAAGCAGATTATATCAGGGTGATATTGTGTGATTAGACTATAAAGTTCATGTATTTTACTGTTTAAGCTCCTGATGTTTAGATTTAGGAGGAGTAGACTATTTACTGGCCTGATATTAATTTGTGTTAGTTTAGGAAGCTGTTGTGCCTTACTTAAGGGATTTGAATCATAGGGGCCTGGGTTAGGATGGATATCACCATCCCTTAATAGTAGTTTTTGGTTGGTTTGTACTAGTTTTGCTAGCTTTTTGTAGTATTATTATGTATTTATTGGGTGCAGTTGATTTAGGGTGGGCGTTGATGTGTTTCAGAAGGGTATGGCTTATGGGTGTAGTATTGAATAGAGTAGGGCTTATTGTTAGGGGGTAACTGACTGGGATGGGTGTGATAATGGATGTGGATTTATGGGTGAGGGGGTTGTTTTGTAGAGAGTAATTGTACGAGGTGGTGAGGTAGATAATTGCTAGGAAGAGTAGTAGGAGCATTTGCTGGAGGAAGTTTTTCATAGTTAAAGGGGAATAGTTAATTGCTAGGAAAGTGTATGGGTGGTGTGACTTAATGTGTAGGGCTAGTTAGGAATGTGATTGGTTTTTAGAATTGCAAGAGGCGGGAAGGATGTAGATTGGATGTAAGTTGAAAGGGGGGGTTGGTTAGGTATAAATGTAGTTGACGTGGGGGTGGGTGGAAATTAGGGGTAGGGGAGTAGAGTGAGCCCAAACGTAGTGAGGGCAAATGGAGCGGGGGCAGCCGAGCTGGCAGGTAAGCCTCCTCAGCTGTGAGAGTGAATGGTCCTGTATCTCCGTAAGGGAGTAACACAGCTCAGGTGTTTGTACCAGATGAGAGACCTTTAGCACTCTAAATTTAATCTAAATCTAAAATTTGCCATGGTCCTGTGGACACGATGAAGATCAGGTCTAGTTAATAACAGTGTTTAACACAGCCGGACTTGCAAAACACCGGTTTTTAATACTTGTTTTAAACGCTCAACAATAAAAATACGTTTTTCGTCCCGTTTAAATGCAGGACTTCTTCAGAAACTAAACAAGTTTAAACTTCAAAGACTAGTTTTTATACATCCTTTTAAAAAACGCGCCAATTTCCTGAAATTACTTTACTTTTAAAGGCATATACAGCCTAACAATAAGAGACTGAAACAAATCATTTTAAAGAAACAACTTTACAAATCCTTTTTAAGTCTAATATGTGCTGGAATGAATACGCTTTCTTATCTACTTCTCATATATTAATTTGTAAAATATAAAATATATAAAAAATGTATGTGTATATACAAAATTTTATATATTTATATTATTATATTGAATTACATGAACATACATTTCATATACTAATAAGCTTATAAGCAAACATTTGTAAAATTCATAAAATTCAATTCGCATATGCTTACTCACACATATATTCACATATATATATATATGCATACACCTGCACACATATGTGTGCAAATATATACACACAGGCAAACACCCACTATCTACATGCCTATAATAAATAAATAAATGAAAACAAATATACTTATATATGAAAAAATATGTATACACACATAATATAT
The DNA here is from genome assembly GCF_019279795.1 of Protopterus annectens. Lineage (NCBI taxonomy): Eukaryota > Metazoa > Chordata > Ceratodontiformes > Protopteridae > Protopterus > Protopterus annectens. The sequence goes on from NC_056749.1 coordinate 337,397,124, forward strand.
ATCTAAACACATGATAAAATTATGTGTAGAAAACAGAACAACTTCGTAACAATGGATATTAAAGATTTGTACACTTGTATCCCTCAACAAACAGGGATCGAATGGGTAGTGGCTAAAATGGACCATCTAAATGCATCTCAAGCAGAAATAACTTTGGTTCAAGAGATGTTAGACATAATTTTATCTTACAACTATATATTGTTTAATAAACAATATTATAAACAGAGGGAAGGAGTAGCAATGGGCTCACCATGTGGCTCTAGTTATGCCAATATGGTGTTGTCCCACTGGGAGATTACACACATTTTCACTAATGAGTTGTTTAAGGATGTTGTAAAATATTATGGCAGATTTATTGATGACATTTTTTTTTATTTATTTTTATTTATTTAACATTTGTTGACCGGGCTAGTCTAGCTGGATATATGTCCATTTTCAGTAGAGGCCCAGGGAGAAAAGCTCCACAAAGAACAGTCAATTTAAAACAAATCAAAGTTGTTTGGCATGTATAGACAAAAAGACATAGATAATAGTTTACAAGTGACAACAATACAGCAAAAAGGAAAAAAAAAAAAACACAAACTTTTTTTTTTTTTTTTTTTTTTGGAAAGTACAAGGAGTAGGGAGGGGAGTAATAGTGGAAGAAAAGACACAAGGAAAGTGGGGAGAGAAATGCAGAGAGGTTTGGGAAAAGTAAGGTAGAAAAGAGAAGTAATATCTAATAAGAGGAGCTTGGAGTAGGTAGTTCATAGTAAGATTTTAAGTGACCTAAGGAATGAGAAGAGAGTAAGGAGGATATGCTTAGGAAGCGAGAAATAGTGATAAAAAGGAGGAGAGATTTTAGTCTGGGTTGCTGCATGGGCAGAGCCAGTGGTTAGCAAGATGAAGTTTGAGCTTCTTTTTGAAAAGTGAGGAAGAGGAGATCATAGTGAGGTCCTTAGGAAGAAGGTTCCAACTTTTCCCCACTGTGTAGGAGAAAAGTGAGTCACTGCTTTGTTATTAGATTTGTGTATGGATACTAAAAGTTTGTGTGAAGAGGGAAGGTTAGAAAGATTTTTATAGGGACTAATAAGTTTGGTAAGGATAGGAGTTTTTTCAGGGAAGTAAAGGATTTTTTGGGTGATTATAAGTTGCTGAGATAAAAGCTGATTATCAAGTTCAAGCCAGCCAAGTTGTTTTAAATTTAGGCAATGGTGAGATCTAAAAGGGGAGCTGGTAGCAAATCTGGCTATATTATTGCAGGCGGTAGTTAATTTGTTCAGGTTAGTTTTAGATAGGTTTGTGAATAAAGGTGATGCATACAGGAGAGTAGAGATAAGATGGGTGTGAGCTATGGTAATTCTGGCTGTAGGAGTAAGGAAAGGCTTGATTTTGTAGAGGGAGCCAAGTTTTTTGTTAGTAGATTTAATAGTGGTATTAATATGAGTGTCATAGTTTAGGCAATGATCGATAGAAACACCTAAAAGTTTGGTTGTTGTGTAAGGAGATATGACTGTGCCATTTTTAGATATGATGGAGAAGTGGAGTGGTGGAGATTTTTGTGCGGGTGTGAACAAAAGTTTAGTTTTTTTAGGGTTAAGGAGGAGACATTACTGTAAAAACCACTCTTCCACAAGCTGAAATACATTTTGGGTGAGAGATTGAAGTTCAGATGGGTTAGAGGCTGAGGAGACTAAGGTGGAGTCATCTGCATACTGAATGGTTACGGCTTGGGGGATGCTAGAAGCAAGATCATTGATAAATATGGAAAATAAAAGGGGACCTAAGATAGATCCTTGGGGGACTCCAAGGGAGACAGGAAGAGGGGAGGATAGAGTGTTTTCCCAGAGGACTGCCTGTTTTCGATTGTCTAGGTAAGACTTAAACCATTGTAGTGCCAGAGTGTCAAGTGAAAGTGATTTCAGAAGATTCAAGAGTATTTGATGATTAACCATGTCAAATGCTTTGGAGAGATCTATAAAGACAGCAGAAGAGAGGATATTATTGTTGCGGTTTTTATTTATGTGATCAGTAAAGGAAAGAAGGGCAGTAGTAGTGTATGGGAGGGATGAAATCCATGTTGGGTGGGAGCTAGTAGTCCATTAAGAAGGAGGTGGTCGAGCATTTGTAGGTGTATACATTTTTCCATGATTTTAGCTAAGGGAGAAAGTGGGGCAATTGGACGGAAGTTTGAAAGTTCTGACGAGGTTCCACCCTTATGAAGGGGAATAATATGGGAGATCTTCCAGATGGAAGGGATAGTGCCTTCTTTGATGGTTCTATTTATAAGAATAGAGACAGGGTAGGCGATTGCTTTGGCTGCAGTTTGTAGATATTGAGCAGGTAATAAGTCAGCAGAGGGGGTTGAGGGTTTGAGTTTTAGAAGGAGGGTACAGATGAGGGATGTAGAGACAGGTTGTAGATAGAAAGTGGGAGGGGTTGGAAAGGAGGAGAGTGGTGAAAGAGATGCCTCGGGAGGAAGGGAGTTAGCAAGTGACTGGATAGCTCCAGTAAAGAAGTTGTTAAAGAAGTCAGCTATCTGTTTAGGAGTGTTTTCATTGGTAGTGGTAATCATAGAAGGGCCATCAAGTAAAGCCAAAGAATTGGTCGATATGATGAACAACACAACTCAATTCTTAGAATTGTCCCATTCGTTTCATAATAATGTTATGGTTTTTTAGATGTTGAGGTGATAAAAAATAATGTGGACAGGCGTCATGAAGCCGTATTGTATAGGAAGCCAACATATTCAAATAAATTTCTACATTTTGCAAGCACCCATCCTTTACATCAGAAACGTTCGGTCTTGAAAGGTCAGTTAGTAAGGGCTGCAAGAATGATATCAACTAATGAGAAATTTGATAAAGAATGTTTGGTCCTAAAGGAAATGTTTCTTAGTAGAGCTTATCCTATTCAAATGATAGAGGAGTTAGTTCAGGAAGTAACATTGAAGAGAATGAATGGCATTTATGAGCCAATACTTAATATTAAAGCAGATATTATAAACGGAGAGGACAATTTTAGTGTGTCAAATTTTGATCAAATTGTATCTATACCCTCCCAAAATGAATTTAATTCAGCGTGTATTTTGAGTATTTCATCCAATTATGTGGACATAAAGGAAATCATTTTCAAAAATTGGTCTTTATTGAAAGATGAAATGGAATTGAGTTCTATTTTTAATTTCACACCAAAAGTGGTTTGGAGAAAAGACATTAGTTACAAAGAAATATTTCAAAGGCAAAGAAAATTTATTAATTGGAACATAGGTATGAAACAATGTGGGTGTTGTCCATATTGTTATGTAATAGATGAAGGTAGTAATATAGTTATTAATGCTTTTCAAATTTCGTTAAAGGGAAATTTTAATTGTAACACCAGGGGTGTGGTTTATGTGGCAAAGTGCCAAGCATGTCCCTCTTTTTATATAGGCAAAACAGATAGAAGATTAAGGGATAGAATATCTGAACACCTTAGAAGCATAACACAAAAAAGAGAGGACAATGTTTTGGAAATGCATACCACAATTTACCCACAACATAAATTTAAATTCAAGATAATCCAGCAAATTCAACAAGATGATAGAGGAGGGCCATTAGGTTTATTATTAGAAAAAATGGAGTTGATGTGGCAACTTAGATTAAATGCTTTTGTAAACCCAGGTCTGAAGATAAATGCTCAATAATGTGTTTGTTGAGGTTGAGAAGTTTGGAGAGATAGATTTTAGAAACTTAAGATATTTGTATGTGTGTATATATATATATTTTTTCAAATAGTAGGTTTATGAAAGCATATATTTTCTACACATAATTTTATCATGTGTTTAGATATATATTATGTGTGTATATATATTTTTTCTTATATAAGTATATTTGTTTTTATTTATTATAGGCATGTAGATAGTGGGTGTTTGTGTGTATATATTTGCACACGTGTGCAGGTGTATGCATATATATCTATATATATATATATATATATATATATATATATATATATATGTGTGTGTGTGTGTGTGTGTGTGAGTAAGCATATGCGAATTAAATTTTATGAATTTTACAAATGTTTGCTTATAAGCTTATTAGCAAATGAAATGTTGTATGTTCATGTAATTCAATATAATAATATAAATATATAAAATTTTGTATATACACATAGATTTTTTATATATTTTATATATTACAAATTAATATATGAGAAGTAGAAAAGAAAGCATATTCATTCCAGCACATAATAGACTTAAAAAGGATTTGTAAAGTTGTTTCTTTAAAATGATTTGTTTCAGTCTCTTATTGTTAGGCTGTATATGCCTTTAAAAGTAAAGTAATTTCAGGAAATTGGCGCGTTTTTTAAAAGGATGTATAAAAACTAGTCTTTGAAGTTTAAACTTGTTTAGATTCTGAAGAAGTCCTGCATTTAAACGGGACAAAAAACGTATTTTTATTGTTGAGCGTTTAAAACAAGTATTAAAAACCGGTGTTTTGCAAGTCCGGCCGTGTTATTTTTTCACTTGTTTCGGAGTTTAAAGTGGTAATAACAGTGTTTTCCCATGACTTTCCAATGGTTTTCTTACTTTTACAATGTAATCTTACATTAAAGTAGTTTTCTATTCATTTTCTAGCATGAGTGTACTCCTGCTGACAGTACTCCTGCTGACAGAAGTAGTGTTTTTTTAAATGGCATGAAATAATTTGCAGCTATTTCTGAGAGATAAGCAATATTGACTGGAGTTCTAACTACCTACTTACTGGTTCTTTCATTTTCCATTCAACCTAATGTTGACAGTGGCTCCCAGCACAGCTCTTTCCAATGTTGTACTTGTCAGACATAGGCACTTTCATTTTTGAATTCTCTCTTAGGAACCTTAGTCAAGTCTTACCCCCCATTTATAGCTGTATAAAATGCAGAGTTAATCAGTGGTACTTGCATGTCTAAGCCAGTACAGACTAGTTATTTATTTCTTACTTGCTGTTGGTGCTCAAACCAAGTTTCTACTGTTCACACTTATTAGCATTCATCAACTCAATATTTCACTACAAGCCAAAACACTTTCGTCAGAAGAGCACGATGAAGTTGTAGTTTTACACAAATAGACACGCTGCTCTTCATGCACAGACTTGGACTTATACTGTTATTTTAGACTGATAGTATTTCAGTAAACCAACTCAAATCACATAGACACTATTCTCCCTTTAGCCCATATTAGCAAGAATAGTGAACCATGGGTCTGCACTTTTTAGCTATCCCTGTAGACATCTTGATTGAAATGGACATCCTGACACACATTTAGCAATTATCTCATGTTAACTGTCAACCATCTTCTACTTAAACAAGAATGTACGAGAGATGCACTTGTATAATGTTTTGGAGGCAAAGCTTTCATATGAAGTCACTACAAATAACAAGCATGTTGCCAATTCCTCAGAACACAACACTAAAAAAGTCACACCCAGCTCAGACTAAATACATAGACTCATATATGCTGAGGCTCTTAAAATGTCTTAACAAAGCAGCAATGTCCACCTAAATGTAACCTAAGAAACATGCATGCTTGGCAAACTCAACATAGGCAGCCATCACCATGAAGCATATATCAAAGATTTACAATGATTCCACTCAAAATCCATAAGACAAACCTCCACACATCCAATATCTTAGTCATAGGTGAGTCCAAAGTGAGACACACCAATTCACCACTCTTCACACTGTGCAAGAAAAAGGTCAAGGTCAAATGTCCATCAAGAGCCAAGATTCCCAGTATCAGAGATGCACACAAATTCATGAGCCACAAGTGCACATAAAACACAGTCATAGTGCACATGGGTATACATGACTTAAGATGTATATCCCTGGATCAAATGAAGAGACAAAATAGAGCTCTTAGAATATGTGCCCAAGACAAATATGATGGCGTCAGCAATTGCTTTAGTTTCTGATGACATTCAGAGGGGATACAATATATATATATATATATATATATATATATATATATATATATATATATATATATATATATATACACACACCTATATATGCCAGGAAGGAGATGGATGACAGACCTAGCAGTATGGCCAGGGATGGCCTGCCCCTATACCCCCAAAGCTCTAGTATATTAACTAAATCCTTCTCTACCCCCATAGTGCATTTTTAGGCAATGTCCATTTTCTAAAGATTCCAACATAAAACAGAATCCAGATAACGTAAAGGTATTGCTGCTCAACACTAGAAGTCTGAAAAAAATCCAGTCCTTACAAGCATTCTTTACCCTGGAAAACCTTAATATATGCATTGCCACACAGACCTGATTCAAAACAAATGAGCTCAATAAATCACTGTAGGGTTTCAATGCCTATGTTTAGGCCCACTGCATCAAATGACATCAATAAAGGCAGCGGTGTTCTCTGTATTCTAAAAAAAAAAAAAAAAAAAAATTCTCCCCCAGACTCATTAAACAAGATAAAGTTCTGTACTACCTTCAAGTCCAACTTATTATTAGCAAAACTTCTTTTCATATCATAGCTTACTGTAGGACCCCTTTCTATATCCTCATCAGCCCATACCTCCTACCTAAGTGTTATAGAGTCCTTCTGCATCAGGCCAAACACTTTTCTCCTAGGAGACTTCAACTATCCCTCCATTAAATGGGAGATTTTACATCTTTCAACATATATGCCTGGACATTGTTGAATGTTATCAGTACTAATTCTCAAGTCCAGTTAGTCAGCACAACCCATCCAGGGGTTAGAAAATCCTGCAGTTTGTCCTTACCACTATGGAGAAGCTTTGCAAACATCAACTGTCACTCTTTCACTGGGAAATCTGGACCACAAATAGCTCATATTTGCCATAAGACTGAACCCAGACATATCTGACAATTCCTCTATATAAAGATATTATGCTAAAGCTAATCTACTAGAACAGAGTGATGACCTGACTAAATTCAGTATCACCTTTCATCTTGATAACTCAACTGCTTATGTGGAATTTGCTGCCACCATATCGTATGTACATGTAAATAGCTGCATAGATGCATCTGTGCACTTCCAAAAAAAAAAAAAATACACCACCAAATTAAAGAATAAACCCCTGTGGTGTAAAACCCAGTATAAACAGGCTCTATAACTAAAAAAAAAAAAAAAAAAAAACTCACTGTGGGGAAAAATAAATGTAAGTCTCTTGCAAAAATTAACAAGAACCTCCAAACTCTGAACAAATCAGTCAAATCCAGATATGAAGTAAAACTAACCACTATGGTAAAAGATATTCTTAGTTAAGTTAGAAACCTTAGAAACAATGCTCAACAGTGCACAGAAGTAATAGTAAATGATAGGCTATATGTACATGAAAGTTGGATGGCATTATATTTCAAACCTATAAGAAAAAAATGGGATGATTTGGTGTGTCTTTTCACTTGGTTTATATTAGTATTATCAAATATACTATTTAATAATTAATGAGATGGGCGGATATAACTAATTGTATTGACCATATAATGTTGATGAATTCTCATTTTATGTATAAACACTGGAGAAGGCTTGTGGCCGAAACTAGTCTGTTTCTATTTGTATGTAATAAAAAGAACATTTTTACAACATTCTCTCATTATAGTGCTGGCCGTATTTTTTGTTGGATTTTGAAGTATTTGGGGCCTTGGCACTTGCCATACTTGCGAACGTCTGGTGTGTTTTTTAATAGTAAAATATATCACATTATCAGACCCAAGGACGTAGCAAATTTACTAGCATATACATTTAGCTTAAACTTCACCTCCTTCACCTGCCTTTATTCTCAGATCACATAATTGCATCTACATTCACTTAAAATCTCTTAAGAATAAGTTCTCAATGCACTAGTTGAGGCTGAAAATAGTATTTCCACTGGACCAGATATTATACCAGGCTGCATACCTGACAACATAAAAAAATTATTTGTCAGAAACTATACAGTCACTATTCATTGTCATCCTCTAAACAAGCTGTCAGATGAACAGAGGACAGCAACAGTCATTCATTTAACAAAGGTGGAGCATTAACACACCCTGGTAATCAAAGACACACAAGTCTGACCAGTCACATCCATAATGCTATGGAAAGGGTCATTATAGAATTAATAAACAAGAACACAGGCAACCTACAGACTCTGGACCCAAACCACTTTGGGTTCATCAAGGGCAGCTCCTGTCTATTTAACCTGGTTGACTTCTTTAAGAAGGTTGCTGAAGCAATGGGTGAGGTCAAATCAGTACACCACCAAATATCTAGATCTCACAATTGTGTTTGACACCATCTAACTCTCAAGTAATGTTGATAAACTCTACAAGTAAAATATAAGTTGTCATATAACTCATTGTATAGCAAATTGTCTCACAAGTAAAAGCTAAGAAATCAGAGTGGGAGACTACTTTCTTCAAAACAACTAACAGTAGTAGTAGTAGTAGTACACCCCAGAGTTCAGTCCTTGGGCCTCTACTGTTTGGTATTTATCAGAAATCAAAGCAAATGTTGAGGATTTATGGCTGACCAAGTTGGCAGATGACTGTAAACTTGGTGAATCATAAATTCCCTAGAGGAGACCAAGATTCTCAAAGAGGGCCATTATGAAACAAAGAGCAGGTGTCAGAACCATTGAATAAAACTAAATGCAAAGAAATGTATAATAGTATCCCCTTTAGCAAGCATGCTTAGCCTTGCAGTTATTACACTGACAACACACTTCTGACAGCTGAAACTATAGTCACTGATGTGGTAACTTATGTCAGCAGTGAATTTTCTTTTAATCACCATGCATCCACTATTATAAGGAAGTACTTTTCCATTACACAACTTATATGTAATGATATGGTGTCTGGGTCCAGGGATGTAATCATTCCACTGTACCCTGTTCTCATTTAGGTCAATCACTGAAAATAATGCCCATTTCAGTACCTATCTGAACAACTGCCACAAGCAGAATAAACCCAACAATTTCTCACACAAAAATCCTGAGCCTAAATCATGAAAACTATGCAGACTATCTCTAATACTCTCAATCTTCTCAGTATATACAGGCTACCAAGAGGTGACTTCTGCCTGTAGTGTGTCCACAGACACTATCCTGCTGGACCTATTATACATCAAAAAGTCTGATGATAGCATGAATACCAACTTAAGGGTACTCAACCACTTTTGCAACATAAATAGGACATACTGGAGGGATAGATGTGTATCACAGAGTATACCACATCTATGGAACCATCTTCCATGCCACACAGAGCAAAACATTTCTCTTTTTCTTACTCTCTTCAAACATAATTTGGATGACTGAATAAGAAACTGTAAATTCCACCTTAGTTTAGCACCTGGGTCTTATCAACCAGTAAATACCTAATATAGCCTTGTTCTGCCCAGCTATGGATTATTCATACACAACATATAAGACCTAAAAAACTACCATAGGAATGCAAGGCTAGATCAATAGCCTAGTCGGTACCTATGACGTTATGAAAGTGTGTCTGTGTACACACGTTTGCTAGAGGGTGTGGAGTGTTTGTCTCAACATGCGGATGCAGGGTGTTATTGTTTATAGTCTGTGTGGGTGATTTGTTGGTTCCAGTACTCTTAATCAGTTCTGATCTGTTGTAGAGTTTTCAGAGAAGAGGTGATAGACTCCATTAAGAAACGAGTGGTGGTGGGGGTCTGAATACTAATAGTATATGCTATTGCTACATGTATATACTATTATTTTCAAAGCACTTAGGAGAAATATAATTTGTCAAAGCAATTTTAACATGGTGGTAATCATGCTAAAGATGGTTAATACTTAAATATTCTAGATGGGCCACCATAGGAAAAGATGTAAAGGCTTTAAAAAACTCATTAAGAAACACATTTCTGAGTGGATTAATTGTTGAACATTTGCAAACAATAAACCTTTTTGATGAAAATATCTTTTAAACTCATGGTTTATGAAATAAAAATAAAACTGTGATGAAGCAAGGCAAAAATAACATTTAGCTATTCAAGACAGTGAATATACATGAAACTTCTGCAGAGTGTGTGAAAATTGGTAACCACTTGAAAGGACAGGACCTGCTAGAACAAGTCCCAAAATACAGAAACTGAGTGGCTAAAAGAATGGATTTAAATGTATGAAGTCCGAGCTGTCATTTCTCAAAATATTCCTTTTACTTCAAAGTATTGTGAGCTCCGAGTTGGCATGTGTATGTGTGTGTACACATATAGATATATATATATATATATATATATATATATATATACACACACACTATATATATATATATATATATATATATATATATATATACACACACACACACACACACACTATATATATATATATATATATATATATACATATAAAAAAATATATAAATATATATAAATAAATATATAAATAACTTCGGGGGTGCATGGGCGTGTGCCTCCCGAATAACTTTTAAACCAGTCTTCAAGATTCTCTCTTCTCACTTGTTTCATGTTTTTTTTTTTTTTTTGGTATGTCTGTACTCATCACTTTGAGTGCCAACATTTCAACAGGGAGCCATGGAAATGAGTACTACTTGCCAGTTTGAAGACTTCTTTGAGTTGTAGATGTTGTAACATAGCTCAACATCTGCATGCCAGTAGCTCTTCAGATGAGTGGACTAGAGAGATGGGAAGCCTAAGTGGGAGAGTCATTAATTTATCCATGACCTGTACATTTTGTTCTGTTTTCCTAAATTCACAGGTAAGTAGTTTAAAAAATGGCTATTGCTCTCAAGGCAAGTGATTCATAACTATTGCGCAGCTCAAACTGATGTGTGTTTGTTAAGTAGTTTATACCAAAGGATAGCAATAGCAGTGGACAATGCAATTCCTAAACCTCCCACAGCCAGTACTATTAGATTGACATAAAGTACATCTCAGCATAACACATTTATTCCAAATATGCATTGTCATACAAAATACAGCATACAATTCAAACTTGCATTCCACTGTGTTATACAGTTTTAATAGGGATTCATAGAAGGAGGGGTCTGTATTTTGCTAAAGTGAGTGCATGCATTTCTTACAGTGGACATACTTTTATTGTTGTCTCAATACTTCTGCCACCCCATTCTGGCTGAGCTGCCCATTCCAGTCTGCAGAGATTAAGCTAGCTATTACTCTGAGTAGTATCCCAGGGTCACACCCCACATCCTGCTGTTGCATTACAGAAACAGAGCAAAACACCTCCATGTTGCATTACTTATGAAAAGCATATCAAGCCAAGACCAGCTGCATAATGTTGCAAATTTATAGGATGGTCTGCTATGACATATGCAGATATAGTACAGCAGAGTTTTTGGGAGGTGTAGGTTTTCTAGTAATGGGAGGTGGGAGGGAGTTTAGTCAAAAACAAGCATACTTGACAGTAATGAACTATGGGTTGGTGCCTCTGTGTGACAAACATTAAATACATAGCCAGGGAGGGGATTGTCTTTAACAATAAGCGTTCTGTAATGTAAACTACAATAATCATATGGCCACTATGTTATTAGACATAGACTTGCATGTGTTTGACATGGGGGGTCTTTATCTTTTGAATATTGTGACAGCAGCCCTTGATTAACTATTGACATTGAATGTTACTTATTTTCTCCTTATTAATGCACTTGATAATATTTCTCATCAAAAAATAACTGACACATTAAAAGCATTGAATGTCAGTCCATACCTAGTTGAAATGGTATTTCTGCCTCTCCTTCTAGGGGTCACAAATGGTTTCACAAAGATCTGAGTGGGCTCACTTAGTTTTGAACTACTGATCCATGATACAAAAGTGGGACATGGGATGTGCATAACCTAGCATGCAGAATATTGCAAACTGGATAACAGAAAATAGTCCAAGAATAGGTTCCCACATTCCCAAGAATGATCTACAAAAATGCATAACTAATGAAGAAATAAAAAGCTCACTTTTAGTGACAGTAAACATAGCATTATGAGACTTGGCTCTCAGAAAATAAATCATGATTATATAATCACTTGACAAAATATACAAATCGGGTAATATCAAAAAGTTCTAAGGATAATGGTAGACAACATTTTAAAGTTTGACCAGTGAGCATCTGCCAGTGTCAGAAAAGCATATTATGTGAGCCATCTAATTTTAAAGAGCATATCTAGTCACTGGAGTGAGACCATCATAGCCCTTTTTACCTTACTGTTCTGACCCGGTATTGAATATAACGTGGTATTCTGCAGCCTTTGAAGATGACTTTGGGATCACTTTGAAAAGATACAAGGATTCCTTCTAAATAAGCAAAATAAATACTTAAATAAATAAATAAATCACATGGTTGTAAAACCTGAGGCATTCAGAAAGTTTGCAAGTAATTATCAGTATATTCGGCTTCTAATATGTTACCTATAAGGCAAAGCTACATTGTGAGTGTAACTGTCTCACTGCTAGCATTTCCTTATCGACAGTATTTTCTAAGTTAGTTGTGATGATCTGATAAGCAATTATGTACCTGGTGATCTACACATATGAATTCTATCTAGTTTTATATATATATATATATATATATATATATATATATATATATATATATGTATATATATATATATATATATATATATATATGTATCTATGTTTCAATATATCTCTCTTCTTCTTCTTTCGGCTTTTCCCGGTTAGGGGTCGCCACAGCGGATCACCTTGTCCGCACAGTAATTGGCAGTGGAGTTTTATGGTGTCGAGTTGCCAGCCTGGCGCCCAACCTTCCACAGAAGGCACACTCACACGCACACCTAGGGCCAATTTAGAGTGTCCAATCCACCTGCAGCATGTCTTTGGGATGTGGGAGGAAACCGGAGCACCCGGAGGAAACCCACGCGACCACAGGGAGGACATGCAGACTCCGCACAGAAGGCACCCCAGCCGAGGATCGAACCGGAGAACCTCTTGCTGTGAGGCGGCAATGCTAATTATCTACACACACACACACATATATATATATATATATATATATATATATATATATATGGGTCTAGCTGATATCATTGAAATTCCACTTCATCGAACTTTAGAAACACAAGACTTTGCTGAAAATGGACTTTATCGAACATTCACATCACCGGAGCTTTACACTGGGAGAGGAGACACTTGGCCACCATGGGAAAATTTGCCCTTTTCTGCACTATAGGGGGGGACTGGGTTTGATATGCTTTGGTGTGTTTCTTCTGACATGGTGGCCAAGTGTTTCCTTTCCTGGAGTAAACCTCTGGTGATATGAATGTTCGATAAAATCCATTTTCAGCAAAGTCATCTTGTGTTTCTAAAGTTCGATGAAGTCGAAATTTGACGATATCAAGTAGAACCATCTATATATATATATATATATATATATATATATATATATATATATATACACACACACATATACACACACACACACACATGGGTCTACTTCATATGACCTAAATTTCATTTGATCGACATTCATTTCACTGAGAGCAAAACACCTAAAATCCATTTGATCGAAACTCATAACATCGACACATGAAATGAATAGCATTGTGCCCTTTTCCCCACTGTAGCGCAATCTTGGAGTTAGAATATATAGTTGGGGGGGTGTGGGGGCGTAGCCCCCCACATAATTTAGATAAGTATTGTTGTCTGCAAAGAGTTAGTCATATCAGTTATAAGTATTTATGTGTATCTTTGAAATGTATGAAGTATGTGGGGCGCTGTGCCCCCCACAATTCCCCTAACTATATATACTAACTCCAAGATCGTGCTACAGTGGATAAAAGGGCATGATGCTTTTAATTTCATGTGTCGATGTTATGAGGTTTGACCAAATGGGTTTTAGGTGTTTTGGACTTTAGGTGTTTTGGTCTCGGTGAATGTCGATCAAATGAACTTTCGATCATATGAAGTAGACCCATAATCACATATATATATATATATATATATATATATATATATATATATATATGCATATATTATGTGCATGTCTAACTATAGCTATATTTGAATCTTATTATTGTTTTATTTATATATAGATAGATATTATATCTGGATCTACTTCAGATGATCAGCTAAACATATGGTTGAACAACAAAACATCAAGTCCACAGGTGAACACCCACAAAATCAGTTCCCACAAAAACAAATGCTTTGTACTGCACAATCCCATACCTATTATTAATTTTATATACCAACTCCAAGATCACACAACAGTGAGGAAAGGGTAAACATCTACTCCTGCTGTTGTACGATCTCCCACATAGAAATGGTGCCATTTTTCTAGGTGTTCATTCTTCTGGTCTTGATATTTTGTTGCTCAATCATTTATATGGTGAATCAAGTGAATGTGAAATATATATGTCCATGTGTGTGCATACATATTCATTTGTCTTTGTATGGGTTCAAGTGTTTAAATGGTGCAAATACTGACAAAGTTTGGAAATGCAGTTATCACATTTTGTTGGTATTTGCATGTGCAAGATCATGTTACTACAGGGATTAGAGATTTGCCCTTTCCTCACTGTGGTGCAATCTCAAACTAGGTATAGAGAGTGTGTGGGATGAATAGGGGGTCTGCTCTGTACAAATGCAAAATATTTACTCTTTTTTTTCATTTCTTTTCTCTTGGAAAAGGTGAAATTTGATGCATTTTTTTTTCATTTATTTTGTGGTCAAAATTTTGATACTTGCATCACCTGACATAAACGTGTGTGTGCGTGTGTGTCTGTGTTGTGTGTGTGTGTGTGTGTGTGTGTGTGTGTGTGTGTGTGTGTGTGTGTGTGTGTGTGTGGGTGTGTGTGTGTGTCAATGTGTCTGCAAACATATCTACACATATATATTTATATAAGATAATAGGAAGTTACTAGGCTATTGGCCCTGAGGACCTTCCATGCCTAGCTAAGAATTTAGCCCATGTTCCAACAAGTCAGCACCCTATGCCACTGTCCAGCAGGGACACAGATGGAATCCCAGGAGTCTATTTTCTGTTCCCCATCCAGTTATCCAGGTTGCATTTAAAAAGGTTTAATGAAGTACTCTGCTTTACGTGAAGAGGGACTCTATTCCACAAAAGGGGGAGTCTCTGGGACACAAATCTGTCTCACCAACAAGTCCTATTATAGTTTCATAGTTTAGTAGTTTAGTACTAGGCTATCTGCCCTGGGGCATTTATAAGCCTAGCCATAGTGATGGCTTTCGCCACCCCATGTAATGGTACAAAAGTGTACAGAATAGATTTAGAATACTGTGCCTCTGTCTAGTAGTGACACAGTGAAGACCCTCTTACATAATAGAATTAGTTTACTGTGCCTCTGTCTAGTAGTGACACAGAGATGACCCCCAGGGTAAACCTACGATCTCCCATCCACTCATCAAGATTTCTCTTGAAGAGAGTCAGTGAGGGGCTCTGCCTAACATGAACTGGGATTCTGTTCCAGAGTATGGGAAGCCTCTGAGTTATGAATCTGTCCCTCCAGCATGTCCTATTCATATTTGTGCTGATGTTTAAATCTTTAGCTCTCGTGGTTCTGATGGATTTGGATTTTTTGAGGTGGAGCATGTCCATCAATTCCTGATTGGACATGGCCTTGTACGTCAGGCACAGGTCACCTCTGAGTAGGCAGTATGCTACTGAATAGAGCTGGAGTTTCTTTAGTCTGGCAGCATATGACATATGTTGGAGACCCTTGATCATCTTGGTGAGGTACTTTTGGGGTCTCTCCAGTTGTTGCAAGTGCCGAGTGAGGTACATACCAAATGGGGCATTGTACTAAATCATGGGCCTGATAAGGGAGGAGTATAGGGGTACAATGACCTCCTTTGATCTGGATGTGAATCCCTTCATGATAAGGTGGGCAAGGTAGAAAGTCTTTCTAACCACTTTGGCAACGTGGGTGTCAAATGAGAGGTCACTACTGACTTGGGTCCCCAGGTCTCTGATTACTTTTTCTGTACTCAGTGGGTTACTGTCGAAGTGATAATTTGTGGGTACTTTGTTTTTCCCAAAGGGGATGACTATACATTTTTTGGCATTTAGTTTAAGGCCATGACTCCGGCACCAGTTGTCCGTTTCAGTGAGGCCTTTCTGTAGGATGCATGTGTCAGCTGGTGTATCGACTATGGCACCTAGTTTGCAGTCATCTGCGAACTTTGTCAGCCACAACCCTCCCATGTTTGCTTTCACATCTGAGAAATAAATGCCAAACAAGAGGGGTCCCAGGACAGAGCCCTGTGGGACACCACTTGTGACTGGCTTTGAGTCTGACATGGCTCCAGCAATTTTAACTTTATGGGTTCTATCCTTTAGCCAGTTTGCAACCCATCTTATGACATATGGATTTACATTTAAGCTGTTGAGCTTGTCTATGATGCCCGAGTGGGATATTGTGTTGAAGGCTTTAGCCAAGTCCAGGTAGGCTGTATGGACTGCTTTACCCTCGTCAATGGCTCTAGTGACTGTTTCGAAAAAGTCAACCAGGTTCAAAAGGCAGGATCTGCCCTTTACAAAGCCGAACTAGGTGGGATCAAGTGTCTGTAGGTCCCCAATGTCTCTGTTTATGAGTTCCATAATGATTCTTTCCATAGCTTTGCAGACCAGGCTGGTTAAGCTTATGGGGCGGTAGTTACCAGGGTCTGTAAAGGTGCCTCCTTTGTGGAGTGGGACCACTGTTGCTGTACGCCAGTGTTCAGGCACATATCCTGTAGTAAGGCTAAGGTTAAATAGCATTTTTATGTGCGGGTTTAGCTCCTCTTGGAGTTCACGTAGCACGCAACCCGGGATACCGTCAGGTCCCATTGATGCTGTGTTTTTAGTTTTGCTGAGGGCGGTTCTCACCTGGACATCTGAGATGACAGGGAGGTTACATTCAGCTGGGATAAGTATTTCTTCTTTTGGGGGTGAGGGAGGGGAGAAATTTGCACTGAATCTGTCTGCCAGAATGTTGGCAATATCTGTGGGTTCAGTGTATTTTTTGTCATTGTGAACTAACTCTGAGCATATCTGAGGGTTTCCACCCAGGTTTCTAACATAGCAGAAGAAGGCTTTGTGGTTATCTTTAGAGTGTTCATAGCGATTTTTCTCTCAAAGTTGGCCTTGGATGTTTTTATGAGAGAAAGTAGCTTCCTACTAGTGCTGATCAGAGATGCCTTCACTTTATGGGATTTTGCTCTGTCGTGCAGTAGCTTCCTTCTTTTGTTATACAATTTGTTTATGGCTGGGGTCCACCAGACAGGACGCCTGCCCTTGGTGGAGAGGGTCTTGATTTTATTTGGGATTCCATGATCCATGCATTCTTGGAGATGTCCGTAGAAAGCATTTGTGAAGGATTCAGCATTGTGGGATGAGGTTTCCACTGGCCCAGTGGGCTTAAAGGATACCATCTCAGTCTTAAGAAGTGTAAAGCCGGCTTTTGAGAAGTTTTTCACTGTAGTCTTTTGTGTTGGGAGTAAAGGTGGGATATGTATATCCAGGGTGATTAGTTTGTGGTCAGATCTCACTAGTGAGGGGTATACTTCTGGTGTGGAGCACTTTGTCCCCATGTTTGTGATGATCAGGTCTAGTATATTATCTCCCCTTGTGGGAGAGGTGACTAGCTGTTCCATTGCATTTGAATTTATGAATTCCAGGAACCTTTGGGCTAGGGTGTTAGGGCTAGAATAATACACCCAGTCTATGTTAGGGTAGTTGAAGTCTCCCAATATGATGGTGTTTGGTGAGACATTCATATCCTCCAATGTCTTCAGGAAGGCTGAATGGGGTTCCTGGGATTGGGAGGGTGGTCTGTAACATACTACCAGTTGTATAGCAGTTTTGCCTATGGTTAGTTGCACCTGGATGGTCTCTGATGCTTCGTGTGTTGCCACTAACCTGGAGGTGTGGGTGTCCTTGATGAATATGGACACTCCCCCTCCCTTTTTAGTTTGGCCCGAGTTTTGGGGCCAAAAGCATGACTGTGGTATAGCCTGGTAGCGCTGGAGTGCTCTCAGGAGCCTTGAACCAGGTTTCAGTTACTGCACAGACATCAATGTTCTCCATACTGAGGAGTGCTTCGAGAGCCTGCATCTTGAGATTTAGACTTCTGGTGTTGAGCAGCATTACCCTTAATTTTTTTCCATTTTTGGTTTCTAAGGAGGTGGGTTTGTCTTTTGAGCCTTGCCTAAAAAAGGCACTATGGGGGTGGCAAGAGCCTTAGCCAATATCCGGAAGCCCAGTGGTGACAGGTGCAAGCGGTCCCTTGCGAAGCAGCGTGGCTTGTCCAGCATGTCATCCCAAGCAGACAGACATTGGATCCCCCTAGAAAGACACCAGTAATTGAGCCAATTATTAAAGCTGATCATCTTGTCTTTGTATTGTGGCATCATTCTTGGTGAGGG
The DNA here is from genome assembly GCF_019279795.1 of Protopterus annectens. Lineage (NCBI taxonomy): Eukaryota > Metazoa > Chordata > Ceratodontiformes > Protopteridae > Protopterus > Protopterus annectens. The sequence continues at coordinate 337,415,466 of NC_056749.1, forward strand.
CAAGATGCTGCTCAGGGTCAGGGTCAGGGTCATACCAGCCTGGGCTACATAATCAGAGAGCTCCTCTATGTCTCTTTTCATGTAGTCCAGGGAGCTACGTCTCAGGTCATTCATGCCGGCATGGACAATGACAGAGTCATGTTTGTATTTGCTTTGGAGTGACCTGAGTGCATGTGTTATGTGGTGGATCCTAGCTCCAGATAGGCAGCTCACCGTTACCCTCTCCTTGTTCAGTCTGGTAAGCAGAACGTCAGTGTGTCTGACTATAGAGTCACCTATTACTAGTGTATCAGGCATGGTGTTTGGCCTTAAGGGCTGTGATTGTTTGACACACTGATTTATTGAAGTATGTGTTGCATGTGTTATGTTTTGAGGTGGTGGATTTTTGGGTGTCTGCTTTGGGAGCCTCTGTTGTTTTGGTAAGTTTTTTGTTAGAGCCTCCGAGTATGTCGTTGTGTTATGTGTTTGGTTTGCAGTTGTGGTAGGTCTATGTGGGACTGGGTTTGCTGTGTGCATGGTTACCTTCTCCTCCTGTCTGGTCTTGCCAGTCCTGAGTTGAGAGAGTTCAGCCTCCAGTTTGGCTATATAGTTGCATCTCTCACATGTATTTGTGTTTGTTGGGAGGAGGAGAGGGTTGTCTGTGTACATGAGACAATTGTAGCATTGTCTCAAGATTCCCAGATTAACCAGCTGAACTGGAGAGGATGCTAGTAATCTACCACTTGACATGCTAGAATATTATAAGGGAGTGCTGTGCCTTTAAGGTAAGTGGGTACTCACAGGGGTGGTAGGTGGATGTAGTGCTTACTTTAGTTTGAGAGTGCTTACTTAGAAGAGGGGTTTTGAGAACAAGTGCTAGGCTTATAATAAAGCGAGTAGACTGATAATTATAAGAGTACAGCTTTCTTAAGGGAAAATTTGAAGAGCAGACTTGGCGGAGCGAGAAAAACTTTAACCTTGTTTAACTGGCGCTGCGCTATGCGCACAATCGCGCAAACGCGGATTTTAAACAGGGAACTTCAAAAGAGCTAGAAATGGTCCAAAGCAACCAATTACTACAAGCTCTTGTGCTGAGGTCACTCCTTCAGGGACAGATAGGCTGCTCAAGGCTCCCCACTCCCACTGGTGAGCAAAGAAACTTCCTTCTATCCAAGTAAGGCAATGGACAACACAGGAACTACACCACAGCCCAGAATACAGCAAAGCCTGTATACTGGTCTAAACTAGTCGAAGAGAGGCAGGAAAACAAGGATATCTTTTTTGTTTTTTTTGTTTTTGAGATAGAAAGCACACAGAAATGCAGGAAACAGTAATAAATCAGTTACACAGGCTAGCACACTTTAGTGGGCAGCCTCAACAGTTAAATTTAACAAACAAACAAACAAACTTTCGACCAATTTTCGACCAAATGTAACTTTAAGTGCAGATAATATATAATGCAACAAACAGTTAAAAAAACAGTTTAAGCTTGTTCAAAGTAAGCAAGAAAAGGTATTTTAGGTAAAAAAAAGCAAAAAATACTTAAATCAGGAAAGTAGTCACTTTTCTCAGTTCGCTGCTGCTAGGACCACTCTGCAGGACCACGAGGAGCTGTTTCTGAGTATTGATTTCACAGACCAGGTCAAGGTCTTGAGTGTGGGTTACTCAAGTGGAGCTTGACTTTCATATATGCAGCAGTTCAATCAGGGCGGGATTTGAGACTGCTTTGTATGCTAGACAGAGGTCACCTCTGAGGAGTCTGTTGGAGACTGAGTAGAGGGACAGGGCTTTTAGCGATCTGTGTAGGGTAGATGTTTGAGCCCCTGGATTCTCTGGGTGAGGAATCTCTGTGGTCTCTTCAGCTACTGCATGTGCTTTGTGAGGTACATGCCGAAAGGGGCATTGTATTCAATAATCAGTCTTATAAGGGAAGAATACAGGGATGTTATGACCACCTTGTCCCTGGGTGAGATACGCTTACTAAGGAGGTGGTCCATGTATAAAGCTTTCCATACAATGGAGGCAATATGGTGGTCAAAAGTCAGTTTGCTATCAACCTGGGTTCCCAAGTCTCTCACGACTGATTGCGTGCTTAGTGCCTCGTTATTGATGTGATAATTTGTGGGGACGTCATTCTCCCAAAAAGGGATGATGAAGCATTTTTTTGGCATTCAGTTTGAGGCCATGTTTCAGGTATCCGTCATTTGTTTGGGTGAGACCCTCTTGGAGGATGTCCACATCACTAGGGGAATTGATGACAGAACCCAGCTTGCAGTCATCTGCAAACTTGGTCAGCCATAGCCAACTAGAATTGGCCTGCTCCTCTGAGAAGCATATACCAAACAGCAGAGGCCCAAAGACCGATCCCTGGGGTACACCACTTGTTACGGGTCAACTACTTGAGGTGGCTTCCCCTATTTTTGGCTTCCCCTATTTTGACTAGGTGGGCTCTATCAGTGAACCAGTTTGCTACCCATCTGGTAACATATGGATTGATGCCTAGTTGAGAGAGTTCATCTATTATACCTGAGTTGGGAAAAGTTTCAAAGGCCTTGGCCAGGTCAAAATAGGCGGTGTGCACCATCTTCCCCTTGTCTATGGCCTTGCTGACTGTCTCAAAGAAGTCAACCAAATTTAATAGGCATGAACTCTCCTTGACAAAATCAAACTGGGTGGAATCAAGTGTCTGGAGGTTGCCAATGTCCTTGCTAATGAGATCGATGAAAGTCCGCTCCATGGCCTTGCAGATCAGGCTAGTTATACTGATGGATCTATAATTTCCTGGATCGGTGGACACTCCACTTTTGTGCATAGGGATGAAGTCGCTGTCCTCCACTTGGCTGGGATGAAGCTGGTACTCAGGCTTTGGCTGAATAGGGTGCCTAATGGTGCTGCAAGTTTCTGCCAGAGTTCATGTAGGATGCAGCCTGGGATGTTATTTGGTCCCATGGAGGCTGTATTTTTTGCCTTTCAGATGGCAGTGATGACTTGCTCCCTACAGGTAAGGAGAGGGGGGCAGGTACTGGGGATGTCCTGTTTTACTGATGGGGGAGGGGCAGAGGAATTAAATTTTCACTAAACCTATATGCCAGCAGGTTGGCTGTATCTACAGGGTTTGTGCATGTGGTGTCCTTGACCACCAGTTGTGAGCAGATCTGGGTGTTTCCATTGAGACTGCGGACATATGTGAAGAAAGCCTTATGCCTGTCTTTAGTAGATGTGGACAGTTTGGATTTGAAGTTTGCTTTAGAGGATTTCACTAGTGCTCTTATTTGCTAGTCTAGGCTAAGGAGAGATTGCTTCCAATTAGACACCTGTTCTTTCTTGGTCCTGGACAGCAATTTTTTTCCTTTTATTATAGTTTATTTATTGTAGATGTCTACCAGACAGGTTTACTCTTCCTTGAGGAGCGTAACTTCATCCTGTCTGGTATTCCTGATTCCATGCAACGATAGAAAGGCTCATGTAGTACTTCAGTGTAAGTTTGGACATACGTGCCCGTTTCTGTGGTGAGGGAGGTGGCTGTGAACTGTTTATACTTTCCCTCAGGAGGTTGTATTCAGCTTTGGAGAAGTCTGTTTTACCCTAGCTGGGGGGGGGGGGTGACTTTGAAAGTGACTGCTTTGTGGTTAGATCTTAGCAGGGATGATGACACTGTAGGGATGCTGCAATGGTTACTCATGTTACTTAATACCAATTCCAAGATATTTTCACCTCTTGTGGGGGTGTCAACCAATTTGTCCAAGGCATATGCATTGACAAAATCAAGGAATCTCTGGGCATTTGTGTTTTGGAATGAGTATTTCTTCCAATCTATGGTTGGATAGTTAAAGTCATCCAGGATCAGGGTAAAGGGTTGAATCTTGATAGATTCGAAGGGGTCCAGATAAGTGGAGTGGGCATCTCGAGTCAGAGTTGGAGGCCTGTAGCTAGCTATGATTTGAATAGGGGTCTTGTCAATTGTTAACTGCACCCAGATTATTTCTAGTGCATCATACTGTTTGACCAGCATAGAGGTATGTATGCTTTTTATATAGATTGAAACTCCACCTCCTTTTGTTTTGCTACCCAAGGCTTGGGGTCTGAATGAATGGTGGGATGAGTAACCTGGCATGGCTGGGGTGCTCTCCGCAGCTTTGAACCAGGTTTCTGTGACTGCACAAATGTCAGTTTCTTTCAGGGTTAAGAATGCTTGCAATGAGTGCAGTTTCACGTTCAGACTCTGAGCAGTTAGCAGCATAACCTTTATTTTACGTTTTGATGACATTTTCATGTTGGTAGCTTTGACCTCATGGCATTGCCTAAAAAAGGCACTATGGGGGAGGCAAGAGCCTTTACCAGGAGCCTGAAGCCCAAAGGAGACAGATGCAGTCCATCTCTGGCAAAGCATCATGGCTTTTCAATCATGTCATCCCAGACTGTCAGGTACTGGATCCCCTTTGAATGACATTAGAAACTAAGCCAGTTGTTAAAGCCAATCATTTTCTGTTTGCATTGAGACATCACTCTGGGTGATGGTAGAATGCTGCTTAAGGCTATGGACATACCTGCCTGAGACACATACTCAGAGAGCTTGAGCATCGCTCTCTCTTCATATAGTCCAGGGAGGTACGTCTCAAGTCATTCACTCCAACATGGACTATGACAGAGTCATAACAGTACCTGTTGAGAGACTTGAGTGTATTAGTGATATGGCAGATTCTGGCACCCGACCAACAAGTAACCATGACTTTCTGCTTATCCAGCCTGGTGAGGGGACAAGACTGTGTCTCGCAATGTAGTCTCCTATGACTAATATGTTGGGTTTATGTTTAGGCCTTAGTGACTTTGAGACACAGGTGTGTGGACAATGTGTGGTGTGGTGGGCAGTGGAGTTTGCTTGTGTTTATGCCTCAGAGGTCTCTTTCATTTGGGTATGCTTTTGTTGAGTGCTTCCACATATGTAGGAGTGTGTTGTGTAGGCGTGGGTGATGTCTGAGGTGTGATGTGCATGTTGCCAACAATATATACAGATATACATATACAGGTCTACTTCACTTGACTGACTTTCATTTCACAGCTGACAATGCTGAATTTCAAAATACTAAATCTGAAACCATATACATGCACACTTAGAACACCAATAACTAACCCTTTCCAGAACTTAAAAACTACTTACTTACCCTCTTCAAAGAAACTGGACAATGTACAACCAAATTAGTTGGGGGGCTACACCTACCACACCCCCCTAATTATATATACTAACTCCAGGATTGTACTACAGTGGGAAAAGGGGCATATACCTTTAACTTGCCTTACAGTACTCTACATGCTGCCACTACTGCTGGGAACGTACAAAACATTTGTAAAATTACTTTAGATACTTCCCATAAAATTGTACAGAGACAAACCTTCATTTAGAAACACTACAACACTACTTTCTACATGAATATCAGTATTCTGACAGTCAGCACTGTAAGTTACAGTAATTCTTTTTATCACAAGCAAGTCACAGATGAAGGGAAACCCATAACAAGTCTATATCTTAAAAGTCTGTGAAATGAGAGTCAGTCATTTGGGTGTCGGTCAAATGGGAGTCAGTCAAATAAGTTTTAGGTCAAGTGAAGTAGATCCAGATATACACACACACACATAAATATATATATATATATATATATATATATATATATATATATATATATATATATATATATATATATACACACATATATACAATCATCCCCCATATAGTTAGCTGAAACACAAGTATAATAGCCTTGCATCTCTGATTAGTAAAACAAAACAAGGAAAAGCATATCTGGCAACACCACCTGTCAAATTATTAAACCTACTTTTATGTACATGATCCCCCCACATGCCTTAATGTGAGGGCTTTGCCCCTATACTCCTTTATTTACATATATAGGTTCATAGGTTCATAGATTCCTACTAGGCTATCTGCCCTAGGGCATTTATAAGCCTAGCCAGAGTGCGTTTGGCTTTCGCCACCCATTTTAAATTAATTTTGCTATGCCCTTTTTCGAGGTTAGTATATTGTGCCTCTGTCTAACAGTGACACAGAAGTGATACCTGGGGTAAACCTATGATCTCCCATCCACTCAGCAAGATTCCTCTTGAAGACAGTCAATGAGAGACTTTGCCTAACCTGGACTGGGATTTTATTCCAGAGTGAAGGGAGCCCCTGGGTTATGAATCTGTCCCTCCAGCATGTCCTATTTATTTCAGTGCTGAGGTTCAAGTCTCTCGAGCGCGTAGCCCGATGGGATTCATATTTTCTGAGGTGCAGCATGTCCATTAATTCCGGGTTGGACATGGCTTTATACGTCAGGCACAGATCGCCACTGAGCAGGCGGTATGCCACTGAGTAGAGCTGGAGTTTCTTTAACCGGGCAGCATATGGCATCTGTTTGAGCCCTTTGATCCTCTTGGTGAGGTACTTTTGGGGTCTTTTCAGTTGCTGCAGGTGTCTGGTAAGGTACATCCCAAAAGGGGAATTGTACTCAATTATGGGCCTGATGAGGGATGAGTAAAGAGGCATGATGACCTCCCCCGATCTAGATGCGAGTCCCTTCATGATTAGGTGGGCTATATAAAATGTTTTTCTAACCACTTTGGCCCTCTGGTTGTCAAATGAGAGATTGCTATCAACTTGGGTCCCCAGGTCCCTAATTACTTCTTCTGTACTTAATGGATTACCACCTATGTGGTAATTTGTGGGCACTTTGATTTTGCCAAAGGGGATGACTATACACTTTTCAGCGTTTAGCTTGAGGCCATGGCTCTGGCACCAGTTGTCTGTTTCTATGAGGCCCTTTTGGAGGATGCTTGTGTCGGCTGGAGAATCGATTATGGCACCCAGTTTGCAGTCATCTGAGAACTTGGTCAGCCACAGTCCTTCCGTGTTGGCCTGTACCTCCGAGAAATATATACCGAACAAGAGAGGTCCCAGGACTGAGCCTTTTGGGATGCCACTTGTAACTGGTTTGGAGTCTGACATGGCTCCAGCAATTCTAACCATGTGGGTTCTGTCCTTGAGCCAGTTTGCAACCCATCTAGTGACATAGGGGTTTATATTTAAGCTGGTGAGCTACTCTATAATGCCAGAGTGGGGTATTGTATCGAAGGCTTTTGCGAGGTCCAGGTAGGCTGTGTGGACCACCTTCCCCACGTCAATGGCCTTGGTGACCGTTTCAAAGAAATCAACCAGGTTTAAGAGGCAGGATCTGCCCTTAACAAACCGAACTGGGTAGGATCCAGTGTCTGTAGGTCCCCAATATCTTTATTTATGAGGTCCATGATGATCCTTTCCTTAGCTTTGCAGACCAAGCTAGTCAGGCTTATATGGCGATAGTTTCCAGGATCCCTTGAGGCACCACCTTTGTGGAGAGGGACCACTGTTGCTGTACGCCACTCTTTGGGTACATATCCTGTAGTAAGGCTGAGACTGAACAGTAGTTTTATGTTTGGTTTAGCTCTTCTTGGAGTTCATGTAGGATGCAGCCCGGGACACCGTCTGGTCCCATTGATGCTGTGTTTTTTACTTTGGAGAGGGCGTCTCTTACCTGAGCATCTGAGATGTCAGGGGGGCAGCACTCTGCT
>NC_056749.1:337428043-337430543 GCF_019279795.1 Protopterus annectens
GACTGGCTACATCATAAGAACAGAAAGTCAGAATGTGACATGTAATGCACATGCTCTGAAGTGTGGAATAAAGCAAGCTGATGTGTTGCATGTATGTACGGTAGAGAAGCATTTACATGTCTTGTTCACTGTAACAATGTGGTAGTGGTGATTCAGTACATCAGGGAAAATTATGACATTCTGTCATACTTCCAGGCACTTAATAAGGACATTGTCAAGTGTGCCACCATTACTAGAATGAATGACTGGTGGGACTGGGCAGATATTCACTGTGCAGCGTTAATGATAAAAATGAAGGAAACCAAGTTGCTGCTTGTTAGACTTTGGCAACATAGGGACAAACTAGGTAGGTGCTCATGGGGAACAGAAAATACCTAGGTATGCACCTTTAAGCAGACAAACTTGAAAGTTCTTGGCACCCTTTTCAAGTTGTGAATGGTGCTCACATCGAACAGTGCTGTACATGATAACCTTGGTGTCAATTTGTGTCTATTCATTTAGTTGACAAGATTGTGTAAAGAAGGAAATAGTCTCCTAATATTTGTATTTCTGCTAAATCTTTAATTTTTATAGTAAGGAAACTTTGGGGCTTTTCCAAGTGAGTGGTATACTTATTTATTTTATTTATTTACATTTGTTTATTGGAAAATTTCGACTGGACGCAGGTCCTTTTTCAGCGGATGCCCAGGGAGAAAAGATCCACATCATGTACATGATAAATAGAGATACAAAGGTGCAGAAATAGTAAACAACATTACAGATTGTTGGTTTTAATACAGTAACAAGATATTGTTTGTCAACAGTATATACAGTAAATGTTGCAACTTAAGACAGTTTTACTTATACTTAGATTTGTTCATACAAAATGTAACACTGTATTCAGTGCTGAGTATGATAATGGAAGAGTACAGTGCTAAGATGACTTATTTGGATCTTGAACATATTCCCATGGAAATTAACTGGACCAGGTAGGATGATTTCTTAGCTGTGGTGAAAACACAATGATCAAATGGGAGAAAATTATCAACATAAGTACCTCTAGGTCTCTTATGACCGTATCTATGTGAATAGATACTTAATAGGTACTTAATACCAATGCAGAAATTCTCATATCTTAACTTCAACTTAACAATGCCAAAGTCATCTATATTATTGGCATCTATCTACCCCCCCTGGTAATAATACCACCATAGAAAATATCCTTTGCTGGCTATCTCAACACCTGCCCCAAGAAACCATAATCCTTGGTGATATAAACTTTGATTGGAATTGCTGTAGCAGCAGCCACCCTCCCACCCACATCAACCTATATGGTTTTTCTGAAACCATTACCTCCCCCACCAGGATAGACAAACACAACAAGAAAGAAAGCACATTAGACTGGATTCTGATAAATAACCATCCCCAATTATATGAATCTGGAACCCTTCTGATGACATAAGTGACCACTCACTTAACTGTATCATCAGGCGTAAAACCCATATTCCCATTCCTACCACAATCAGGAATATCCGATCCAAAAAGAACTTCAACCCTGATCTCTTCCGAAATGTAATTAGAGCATGCAATTGGTCTCCCTTAAAATACCTCCCTCTGGAAGAAGCTGTTCAATACTTTAATTCTAACTTCTTAGCCATTCTTGATCACCATGCACCAACCCATACAATTACAATCAAGACCAAATCCCGCCCCATGGCTTTTTAAAGAAACCAAGCATAAAATCCATCTCAGAAATAAATACTGGGCTAAATAGAGAATGACTAAAAATCCTATAGACCAACAAAATTTCAGAGAGCCAAGAAATAACACTAAGAAAGCTATACTATCTGATAAAAGAAACTATTACCTTCAATTTCAGAAGGCAAACCATAATAACCCACAAAAATTCTGGGCATGCATCAACCAATTACTACATCCAGGTCAATCCAGTACACCACACCCACTACATCCAGGTCAATCCAGTACACCAAACCCACAAAACACTGACCATGAAAATCCCATGCATACTGCCAATGCCTTCAGTACCTTTTTCACTGATGCTATCCAAACACTAGCCAGTCAGCTATCACCTAATAATTTTACTTTACCTACCTATAACAAAACCACACCCCCTCCATTTCTCTTCCAACAACCCATATTCTTGCCCTAATCCAAAAACTGAAACCATGCTCTCCTTCAGCAGACCAACTACCTGCTGAATACCTACAGATATCTGCCAAATCGATAACTTACCCCATCTTCATTCTTATCAATAGAACTATTAGCGAAGGTCACATGCCTAGCATCTGGAAAGTCTCCCATATTATCCCACTTAACAAAGTTGGAAGCGCCACCGAATTCTCCAACTACCGTCCCATAGCCTTTCTTTCTCCTTTGGCTAAGATCATGGAGAAATGCATCCACTGGCAATTGCTAGACCACCTAATCCATAATAACTTGCTCTCTAGCTGTCAACATGGATTTAGACCTTCCCATAGCACTACCACTGCCCTCCTTTCCT